>NW_026900965.1:0-195483 GCF_033783945.1 Neopsephotus bourkii | reverse complement strand
GAACAAACCAGCACGACTCTCCAGATATGCTGCACACAGTCTTTAATCAGAAGGAGCAAATGCAGGGGCACAGAACAGAGACCAAGAAAGACGTCTGCAGGGTTCGGGGAGGCACAGAGAATGGCCCGTTTCCAAAGGACAAGGTCCACAGAAAGGGCTTCACTTTTCCCATTCTGCTCCAGCTGGTGGTATTCCCAGGCCACCAAGAGCAGGCCCTGACTCCAGAACCCTCCCCACATCAGTAGGAGGTTCAGCAAAGCAGAAGAGAAGGAGCCCTTTCTCTCAGGGGCTCAGAGCAAAGCAAAGCCAGGGAAGGTAGAGCAAGGCCTTTCCTGCAGGGAGGAGCAGCGGGCACAGGACCCTCCTGCCAGGTGGGAAGAGGACACCCAGCCCAGCTGGAAGCCGTGGCCCTGCTCCTGCTCATACAGGGAGCATGTCTTACTTCTGGCTCCCAATGGGATGATCCGCCGGCTTCAGCAGTTCAAAGTGCAGCGGGGAGGAGGCAGACACAGGCCTGACCCCCCCAGACCAAGGGAGCCCCCAGAAGAGATGGGAACCCCGCCAGTGCTGAGAGAGCTCCCAACAGCAGCTGACAGAGAGGATCCCACGGCTGTGCTCTGCGGGAAAGAGGTGAGGATGGGGCCCGGCAGGGTCACCACCACCGGGGAGGCCTCAATGAACACCGTTGAGTCAGCACAGCGGGCGAAACAGGGCTCACTGCAGCTGCTTGCAAGTGGCGTTGGGCCAGAGGTGCCGCAGGGGCGTGGGGGACATGGTCTGAAGCAAGACATCTCTTGGTGAGCGAGGCAAAGCTGAAACACAGAGCAGGCAGGGAGCACAAACCTCAATATTAGCGTGTCCTCGTCTTCTTCAGCTCTCTCTGTGCGCAGATCTTGTTTTAAATACACGCAGTGACTCTGCAACATCCAGAGTCCTCCCTGGCCCAGCAGCTTGCCTGGAAATGGGAGGCTGGCCCCTTTTGTAATAGGTCCCATTTCACTGGGGTTAAAGCCCCTGTGGAGTGGCTGAGCACAGCCCATCTCCAGAGCAAACAGTGCTGCATTGAAGAGAGCACTGCATGCACTTGGCCATTTGGTTAGAGACAATCTGATGGACATGCAACTTCTGGTGGGCAGAGGAAGCTGCATTCTGAGCCCCCCTGATCCTTTCTGCTTGGAAAACCCTCCTCCTCCCAGCTCCCCCCAGCCACCTCCATGAGAAGGACAGGGGTCTCAAGGCTTGACTATTTCCCTTGCAGGGCCAAGCAGAGGCAGCCCCATATCAGCCTGAGCAGCCACCAGCACAGCACTTCAGCCCACAGAGAGAGACAGAGCAGACTCAGGCTTACCTTGTTCTTAGAGGAAAGGGAACCAAGAGAGGAAGATGCAGAGCCTGGAGTAGAGCAGGCTTTTATGCTGTGTTCCAGAGCCCTGGGGGGAACCAACATTCCTTGCTCATGAAGCATCTGAACACCTAGTAGTTGCTGCTTGCCAAGGCCCCGCTGGCGATGAAGCCCTTGCCTCTTTCAACTGATTTACCGTGCTCCCGCTTTCTGTCACTGAATATCAGAACTACTCATCTGTGCCCCACCTTCATAAGATCGATCAACTCAGATGTCTCAGGCATGTGCAGAGGGATATTTAGAGCGTGTTTCCATCCTTTGCCTTATTAGTGGTGAGCGCGGCTATCAGTCACGGTCAAACTCAGTTATGAGGTCACCTCAAGTGCTTTCCTATCAGGCAGTACGGATAACATTGGAGAAACATGCTCCTCACGGGTCATTGTAGGGACACAGAGAGGAGGCTCTGAGTAAGCTCAATCAGGTCAAGACTGCACAAACCCATCCGTGAGGTGAAACTCAGCTCTGCAGGGATGTGGCAAATCTCAACAGCAAGGAAGGACCATTGTGCGCCATAAGGAACATTTCTGCGGGAAGGAGTGATGGCCATGAGCACCTCGCGTATGCTCATCAGCCTCTACCACGGCCTAGTTTTGTGATGAAAGAGTCACCCGCGATCTTCCCTGATTGAGACCCACACCCAAATTGACCTGTTTTGCTCAGCAAGGGCATCTCAGCGACCAGATGCCTGGATGGCCTGCTTTTGAGGAGAGGTGCGGGGCAGGGGCCCAGAAGGTCGTAGACCATTTTTCTGGGTCAGGAATGGGGTGGCCAATTCCATGCATTTCAGATTACAAAAGGACATCGGATCAGTGTCCCCGTGCAGCTGCTGGGAGTCCTTGTGATGTGGAAGAGTTGGGAAAACCCCTGAATTGCAGGCCAACATGAGCCACGCTGCTTTGGACTTCTGTGGAGACGATGCCCTGGTCTCAGGTGTGTCAGGGACACCAGGGCTCATAGCTTTAGGTGCCGGTTTCATCAAAGAGTCAAACAGGTGAATGAGCATGTGTGTCTCTTTCAGGAAGGATGCGGCATCTCTTTGATCACCCTCCTACGTGCTGATTTCCTTGTTTTCAGCAGGTTCCCCACTTCCCAAGTTGAGCCCAGGCCCCTGGTTGGAAGATGCCTTAGGGCATGGTTTAGTCATCAAGGGCCATAACTGTGGAGATCTGTGGAAGCGTGGTTGGCAGGCAAGGGTTATGTTCTCATGGCTGAACTTGGCCAGGGACCAGTTTTGTAAAAGTTGGTAAGAAACCCAGCTCGGTAAAAAACACCAGCTGTGCAGGGGCATAAACTGACCTTGTAGTTAACGAGTATCTTGAAGGGAGGAACAAGGATGTTAGAAAAAGGGATGTAACCACAGGAGTTTCCCAAGAATATATGTGTATAGCAGCCTAGCTCTATATATACCCTAGGCTTAAGCAGAATAAATGGATCACTTTTATCAATCATATTGGTTGTGTTGTTTTCCCTCCGCATTGTGACGACATGGAGTCTCCGGCAGAGATCCCATGGAGAAGTTGCTTGAAAGAGAGCTGCCTGACACACTGGTCTGCTATCTGTCATTTTCAATCTCCCTTTGTTACCTGAGCTTGTGGGCAGTAAAAACTGTCTGTGGCAAAGCCTTAGGAAGCATCGCCTCTTCTTAGGTCCTGATCCCAACAAGGTACTTCAATCACCAAGATGTCTGCTGACAAAGCAACACATCCAACCAAAAGCAGTCCAGGAAACTACTGGAGTCTGTCGTGGAAGACTTCCTAGTAGAGGTGATGGAGAATTCAACCAGAGGAGAGATACTGCTAAACCTGCTCCTTTCTAGTGCAGAAGAACTTACCAAAAAGGTCAAGACAGGAGGTAGCCTGGTCAGCAGCAATCATGTCTTGGTAGAATTCTCAGCCTTGAGAGGTGTAGGGTAGGTAAAATGTAGAGTCAGGACCCTACACTGTAGAAAGGCAGGCTACTGGCTGTTTAAGGCGCTACCGTGTGTGATCCCTTGGAAAATGGCCTCAGAGATAAAGGATGCTGAGACCTGGGGCATACTGAAAGACATTTTTCTGGAGCCTCTAGAGATCCCAAGATGCAAGAAGTCCGACAGGGGAAGCAGGAGCCTAGCTTGGGGAAGGCAAGGCCTCTTAGCCAAACTGAACCAAACCAAACTAAACCAAACTAAACTAAACTAAACTAAACTAAACAACTAAACAAAACTGAATTAGTAAACTAAAATTAAAGCATACCAAAGATGCACAGGCAGTGAAGGCAGGGATACACATCCTGGACAGATTACAGGGAATGTCATGGGCGTCTATGGAGGGCATCAGGAAAACCAAAGCATAGCTGGCGCTGAACTTGTCTGGGGCCATGAAAAATAAGCAGAAGGCATTCTGCAGGTACATAGAACAGCAAAGGAAGGTGAAAGAAGTTGTAGCCCCACACTTCAGGTGGGCCAAACGGGAGGCCTGGCTGTGACCAACATGAAGAAGATGGAAGCTCAAGACCATGTCAGGAACTTGAAAGTGCACAAGTCCCTTGGGAACTGAGGAGATGCACCCGAGAGTCCTCCAGGAACTCTCAGAAAAAGTTGCTAAGCCACTATCCCTCAAAACAGCAAAGGGGTAAAATACCCAGGGGCTGGAAAATGGGACATAACACCCACCCCCCCTCCCCCCCAGATATATAAAGGGAAAAAGGGAAGACCTTGGGAACTGCAGGCCGGACAGTCTCACCTCTGTACCCTCAACAGCAAGAAAGGATCATTGTGCACTATGAGGAAATTCCCTGCGGGAAGGAGTGATAGCCACGAGCACCTTGCTTACGTTCGTCAGGCTCTACCACGGCCTGATTTTGTGATGAGAGAGAGGCCCGCAATCTTCCCTGAGTGAGACCCACACCCAAATTGACCTGTTTTGCTCAGTAAGGGTGTCCCAGAGACCAGATGCCTGGATGGTGTGCTTTTGAGGAGAGGTGCGGGGAAGGGAGCTGGAAGCTCACAGCCCATTGTTCTGGGTGAGGGATGGGGTGGCCAGTTCCATGCATTTCAAATTACAAAGGGTCATCGGATCAGTCTCCTAGAGCAGCTGGGAGTCATTGTGATGTGGAAGAGTTGGGAAAACCCCTGAACTGCAGGCTAACATGAGTCACGCTGCTGTGGACTTCAGAGGACACAGTGCCCTGGATGCAGGCAAGCCAGCGTTGCCAGAGCTTGTAGCCTCAATCCTCCAAAAGTTCTGCTTCCTCAAAGGCATTTCTGCCTTTGTCATCACAATTACTCTCAGGTGCTCTGAGAGATGGACTCGAGGTCCTTTTGTAGGTTGAAATGCAGGGAAGCCTGTCAACACTGCGCTAACACAAATCCCACAGACCACCTCACCGTGCAGATTGTTTTATGAATGTCAGCAGAGGAAGGACTGTAGCTTGTTTTGCTTTAAGCAACGGTTGAACTAGAAAAGGTTTGAGTAGCTTTGTCCCCTTCAGACAGAGAGTCCAGTTCTGAGAGGCTCCTTTTTTCCCCTTGGTCCATAGGCCATAGGCTGCAAGAGACAAGAAGCTGTTTCAGCTCTTAGCTGCCAGGGACAGTGGTGCATTCAGTTCCAGGATGTCCCTGCAGTGCGGGCTCCTGAACAGGGTCAGTCAGCGTCTCTGGGGTGCCTTGAGATATCACAGAGAGGTCTTTGATTCATTGCATGTGCAGTGACAGTCCCAGCTACAAATCTTGAAGTGGAGCATTGTCCTGAAACTCCCTGGCAGCCGGGTGTCATTGCACAGGCACTGTGATCAGCGGGGCAGAGAGGGCTGCATCAGGTAGTTGTGGCCGAGTGGTGAAGGCGATGGACTAGAAATCCATTGGGGTTTCCCCGCGCAGGTTCGAATCCTGCCAGCTACGGTGAACAGCTGTTTTTTGGGCTGCTACCAAATGACCAGGTTTCTGCAGTGGCTTCCAGCTCCACAGTGTGCCTGGTGCCCAGGCAGACAGTTGAAGCACTTCCTCTCTTGGTCTTGTCCTGGTTGAATGGTAAACTCTGCTCCTATTGACAAGGTAGACATTTGAGGTGAAGACTACGGACCTGGGCTGAGTATGAGCCATGAAAAGAGCTCCACTGTTGCTGGTTCTTGAGTACAACTTAGGAGGCTGGGGCGTGGGGATACTCTGCCCAACCAATCCCCAGCAGGGTCAAAAATGAACCACCTTTCCAAGGGGGCTTTTCAAATTTAACTGAAGGATGAGATGATGAGAGGTGAGCGTGATCTGTGCCCTCCTGTTCTGGGAAAGATGTGGAATTGGCAGAAAAGGACAGGGCGGTGGCTGTGGTATCAGGAGACCATCCCCTGCGTCCAGCGCCCCTGATGGGGAGGACAGAAAAGAGCCAGAGGCTTCCCAGAGGTCTTCTTTCAGTTGCATGCCCAGCTGCCCCTACTAGAGCAGCAGAAGAGAATGAGCTTCTGGTAGCCTGCCTGCATGGTTCAGCAGCTTAAGGAAGAAGTAAACTCTGAGAAGCACTTGCAGGAAGAGCGTACAGAAAGAGGAGAGAAACACACATTGCTGGCACATGGTCGAATCCCTGTAGCCATGCCACTGATGCTGGGGAAATCATTGCAAGGGAGAAAGTATCTCAGAGGGATTCTCAGCAGGAATAAAGAAGGAAAGGGCAGTGGAAAGGACACCTTAGTGTGCTCACATCTGCACCCCCATGCTGGCCTTCTCTGTCCCCCTTTGGCTTTTCCCTCCTCTGCCTGGTTGCTGCATGCTCTGGCCAGCAGTGTTGAGCAGGACAGGAATGGCTCCAGGCACAGAGAAAAGGGGTTTCTCTGGCAAGCTGCATGGTGTCAGGGGCAGGCCTGGGCTCTCAGGTAGCAGCAAGGCTAGGGATGCACAAGGTGGGAGTACAAGTCAGGGAAAGGAGTGTGGTGTGAATGTGTAAAACAGACCTTTGGACAGGGGCGAGGAAAGATGGTGTTTTATGTTGGTGTTTCTGTTTCTCACTTTATGAATCTGTTTTAATCAGCAACAATTTCCACACCCTCTATGCCCCGACTCCCCTGCCAAGGTAAGCCTGGTTTGCCCATAGGAGTTTTTGCTATGCTGTGTTTTTTGAAGTCATGTTTGTCTTGGCCCATTCTGTTTTCAGTGCTCTGCATCCATCCCCAGAGTCTGGGAAGGAGTGGGCAGCTGGCTGGGGGTTTGTCTGTGATTATACCACCAAAGGTGCATAGCCACAAAGGCACAGTACCTGCGGAGCCGGTACAGGAATGAACGTAGTCTGAAAGAGGCACTGTTACCAGCACCCAGCAGCGCGAGTGTCCGCATCCAAGATGTCAGTCCCAGGGAACAAACACAGACATCCCAGCAGCTTGAAGTCCTTTGCATGAAGGGGACTGCAAGGAGGACTGGAAGGGACTGGCCAGGCGCTTACGTGGAGGAGCAGTAGACAGGCCACTTTGTGACCTGGCAGAGTGAGGCAGGCGGATTGGCAAGTGTAGGAGCAGGAGGCAGTATTGGTCCCAAGAGCATGGGTGGTGTAGCTGAGAGCATTAGCTGCCTTCCAAGCATTTGGCCCACATTCGAATCCTGGCCAATGCAGACAAGCTTTTCTTCAGCCTGGCTCCAGGGTGCCTTGCTTCTCCTGTTCCAGAGGAGCCCATCTTCCCTTAGGACGTTCAGGTACCATGGGTCACTGGAGCCACTCTCCTCTGCTGCCTTGCCTTGTGGCTAGCTGTATGGGCTCCTCCAAGCCAAGCAGGTCTTTGAGGATGGCCCAGCTTGGGAAAAGCAGAGTGCAGGGGGTGCTTTGGACCACTGATTGATTCTCAGGGTGTTGTGAAGCACTGGGCAGGTGCCCAGAGGACATGGGGATTCTCCTTGCTGTTGGGTATCTCACTCGAGTTCCACCAGAGCTCAGGCACTGAGGTGCCTGCTCCAGCTCTGGAGCCAGCCGTGCTTCAGCTTTACCCTCTCTCAGTCCTGCTGGTTGGAAGGCATTTCAGGTAGTCAAAGTGCATTCCCCTTCACGTTGGGTATCTGACTCCAGTTCCACTAGGCCTCAGGCACTGAGCTGCCTGCTCTAGCTCTGGGGCTGGCCCTGCTTCAACTTTGCCCTCTATCAATCCTGCTGTTTGGAAGGCATTTCAGGGGGTCACAGTGCATTCTGCACTGTGCAAGGAGCTACTTTCCACTGTGTGCACAGACTCTTCTTTGGTGGGCAATGCGCTGGTCCCAAGGCATGAGGGAAAGTCCCTCTGCTCAGGCTCACAGCAAAATGCACCTGAGTCTGGAGCCCTTTCAGGAGAGCGAACAGTGTTCTCCGTGAGGGAGAGGCCAACCTGGGGCGCAAGGGGACAGTGTATCCCTGAAAGAAAGCACAGGGTTTGAAGTCAGCCTAGACTGCCCCAGCAGAGGAAGGCAGCCCAGCTTGTGCAACACATAACAAACTGCTTTGGGTCCTCCTACTAGCTGGTCTTGCAGTTGAACCACGTCCGCTGCCCTCTGTCACGATTGCCTCATTTGTCAAGGTCAGGAGCTTGGCTAGAAGTGCAACTGAGAGTAAGGGTATCTGGGCAAAAGCTGTTTAGTATGAGGTACAAGGTGGGAAACAGGACAGGCCATGACTTAGAGTGGCAGATTGAGAGGCTGTCCAACACGCGGGGTTGAAGGGGGAAAACGCCAGCAGAACCCACAAATAAAAGCACCGAACCACCGATCACTGGGCTGTGAACGTACGCTTTGAGGTACGAGTGTTGAAGATGTTAAGCAGGTTTCATCAGGCAAAAGGAAGATTCTCGGGGGATACCAGCCTGTGTGTTTTAGGAGAGGGTCTACGAGGCTTGCACAAAATGCTGTGCCACTTCCTCTTCTGTGATTGAGAAGTGGCCAGTGTCCCTGAAAGAATGCTGCTCTTGATGACTGATGGCTAGGGAGATGGAGAGACTGGCAGGCTGAGCCAGGAGCATATGTCTCAGCGAGGGTGGCTGCAGGGGAGAGACCTATCCAGCATGTGCCTAGAGGTCCCATGGTGTAATGGTGAGCACTCTGGACTCTGAATCCAGCGATCTGAGTTCAAATCTCAGTGGGACCTTGTGCAAGGTTTTGGCTGCCTCAGGGCTTTCTCAGCATGCTTGCACCTTGACAGCCTTGCTTTTGCTGTTGGGTCAATTGTGTCAACGCACTCTGATCTGGATCATTGGCCCCTGCACCCTCGGTGCTTCCTTGCACTTGTTGGCTGTTCCTGCATGGGGGCATCCAGCAGTTTCTCACCAAATAACTCAGCACCTGAGGTGGAGGTCACGAAGTCCAAGTCCAGGCCAAGCAGGGGATATTTTTCCTGGCCTTGTCTGGTTCTATGCTGGGCATCTTCAAAGATGGAGAATCTAAAACTCCCTGAGCAACCTTCTCCCATCTTTGCTCTTCAGTGCCTCTGGCAGTAGCCAGAGTTCCAACTCTGTCCACAGCTTCTTGCTCTCTCAGCTTCTCTGAGGCTTTTCTGTTTCTCTTTGCCAACTTGTTTAATTTTGATCCTCGATCAATGCAGGGAGTTCCAGCAAAATAGGGCAGTAGTCCACGCTTGGCTGTCAGGAGAGACAGCAGATCTCTCCTTCCACAGCAGGTAGTTAAGTGAGGGAGGAGGAGAACAAACCAGCACGACTCTCCAGATATGCTGCACACAGTCTTTAATCAGAAGGAGCAAATGCAGGGGCACAGAACAGAGACCAAGAAAGACGTCTGCAGGGTTCGGGGAGGCACAGAGAATGGCCCGTTTCCAAAGGACAAGGTCCACAGAAAGGGCTTCACTCTTCCCATTCTGCTCCAGCTGGTGGTATTCCCAGGCCACCAAGAGCAGGCCCTGACTCCAGAACCCTCCCCACATCAGTAGGAGGTTCAGCAAAGCAGAAGAGAAGGAGCCCTTTCTCTCAGGGGCTCAGAGCAAAGCAAAGCCAGGGAAGGTAGAGCAAGGCCTTTCCTGCAGGGAGGAGCAGCGGGCACAGGACCCTCCTGCCAGGTGGGAAGAGGACACCCAGCCCAGCTGGAAGCCGTGGCCCTGCTGCTCCTGCTCATACAGGGAGCATGATGTCTCACTCCGGGCTCCCAAGAATGGGATGGAACCCCCAGCTTCAGCAGTTCAAGCTAGCGGGGAGGAGGCAGACACAGGCCTGACCCCCCCAGACCAAGGGAGCCCCCAGAAGAGATGGGAACCCCGCCAGTGCTGAGAGAGTCCCAACAGCAGCTGACAGAGAGGATCCCACGGCTGTGCTCTGCGGGAAAGAGGTGAGGATGGGGCCCGGCAGGGTCACCACCACCGGGGAGGCCTCAATGAACACCGTTGAGTCAGCACAGCGGGCGAAACAGGGCTCACTGCAGCTGCTTGCAAGTGGCGTTGGGCCAGAGGTGCCGCAGGGGCGTGGGGGACATGGTCTGAAGCAAGACATCTCTTGGTGAGCGAGGCAAAGCTGAAACACAGAGCAGGCAGGGAGCACAAACCTCAATATTAGCGTGTCCTCGTCTTCTTCAGCTCTCTCTGTGCGCAGATCTTGTTTTAAATACACGCAGTGACTCTGCAACATCCAGAGTCCTCCCTGGCCCAGCAGCTTGCCTGGAAATGGGAGGCTGGCCCCTTTTGTAATAGGTCCCATTTCACTGGGGTTAAAGCCCCTGTGGAGTGGCTGAGCACAGCCCATCTCCAGAGCAAACAGTACTGCATTGAAGAGAGCATTGCATGCACTTGGCCATTTGGTTAGAGACAATCTGATGGACATGCAACTTCTGGTGGGCAGACATCCCTGCATCTGAGCCCCCCTGATCCTTTCTGCTTGGAAAACCCTCCTCTTCCCAGCTCCCCCCAGCCACCTCCATGAGAAGGACAGGGGTCTCAAGGCTTGACTGTTTCCCTTGCAGGACCAAGCAGAGGCAGCCCCATATCAGCCTGAGCAGCCACCAGCACAGCACTTCAGCCCACAGAGAGAGACAGAGCAGACTCAGGCTTACCTTGTTCTTAGAGGAAAGGGAAGCAAGAGAGGAAGATGCAGAGCCTGGAGTAGAGCAGGCTTTTATGCTGTGCTCCAGAGCCCTGGGGGGAACCAACATTCCTTGCTCATGAAGCATCTGAACACCTAGTAGCTGCTGCTTGCCAAGGCCCCGCTGGCGATGAAGCCCTTGCCTCTTTCATCTGATTTACCGTGCTCCCGCTTTCTGTCACTGAATATCAGAACTACTCATCTGTGCCCCACCTTCTAGAACACTGATCAACTCAGATGTCTCAGGCATGTGCAGAGGGATATTTAGAGCGTGTTTCCATCCTTTGCCTTATTAGTGGTGAGCGCGGCTATCAGTCACGGTCAAATTCAGTTATGAGGTCACCTCAAGTGCTTTCCTATCAGGCAGTACGGGTAACATTGGAGAGACATGCTCCTCACGGGTCATTGTAGGGACACAGAGAGGAGACTCTGAGTAAGTTCAATCAGAAGGTCAAGACTGCACAAACCCATCCGTGAGGTGAAACTCAGCTCTGCGGGGATGTGGCAAATCTCAACAGCAAGGAAGGACCATTGTGCGCCATAAGGAACATTTCTGCGGGAAGGAGTGATGGCCATGAGCACCTTGCGTATGCTCATCAGCCTCTACCACGGCCTAGTTTTGTGATGAAAGAGTCACCCGCGATCTTCCCTGATTGAGACCCACACCCAAATTGACCTGTTTTGCTCAGCAAGGGCATCTCAGAGACCAGAAGCCTGGATGGCCTGCTTTTGAGGAGAGGTGCGGGGCAGGGGCCCAGAAGGTCGTAGACCATTTTTCTGGGTCAGGAATGGGGTGGCCAATTCCATGCATTTCAAATTACAAAGGGACATTGGATCAGTGTCCCCGTGCAGCTGCTGGGAGTCCTTGTGATGTGGAAGAGTTGGGAAAACCCCTGAATTGCAGGCCAACATGAGCCACGCTGCTTTGGACTTCGGTGGAGACGATGCCCTGGTCTCAGGTGTGTCAGGGACACCAGAGCTCACAGCTTCAGGTGCCGGTTTCATCAAAGAGTCAAACAGGTGAATGAGCGTGTGTGTCTCTTTCAGGAAGGATGCGGCATCTCTTTGATCACCCTCCTACGTGCTGATTTCCTTGTTTTCAGCAGGTTCCCCACTTCCCAAGTTGAGCCCAGGCCCCTGGTTGGAAGATGCCTTAGGGCATGGTTTAGTCATCAAGGGACATAACTGTGGAGATCCCATGGAGAAGATGCTTGAAAGAGAGCTGCCTGACACACTGGTCTGCTGTCATTTTCAATCTCCCTTTGTTACCTGAGCTTGTGGGCAGTAAAAACTGTCTGTGGCAAAGCCTTAGGAAGCATCGCCTCTTCTTAGGTCCTGATCCCAACAAGGTACTTCAATCACCAAGATGTCTGCTGACAAAGCAACACAGCCAACCAAAAGCAGTCTAGGAAACTACTGGAGTCTGTCGTGGAAGACTTCCTAGTAGAGGTGATGGAGAATTCGACCAGAGGAGAGATACTGCTAGACCTGCTCCTTTCTAGTGCAGAAGAACTTACCAAAAAGGTCAAGTCAGGAGGTAGCCTGGTCAGCAGCAATCATTTCTTGGTAGAATTCTTAGCCTTGAGAGGTGTAGGGTAGGTAAAAAGTAGAGTCAGGACCCTACACTGTAGAAAGGCAAGCTACTGGCTGTTTAAGGCGCTACCGTGTGTGATCCCTTGGAAAATGGCCTCAGAGATAAGGGATGCTGAGACCTGGGGCATACTGAAAGACATTCTTCTGGAGGCTCTAGTACCTGCTCAAGGAGGGTGCCCTTTGCAGGCAGGAATGATGGCCACGAGAACAATGCTTACAGCTTATCAGTATCAGCCACAGCCTGTTTTTTTCCACCCACAAGCCCATATAACAAAGGGAGATTGAAAACCAGAGATACCAGACCAGTTTGCTAAACAGGTCTCTTTCAAGTAACTTTTCCTTGGGATCTTCATACTTATGTCCTTTGATGACTTAACCAGCCCCTAAGGCTTCTTCCATCAAGAGATCTGGGCTCACATTGGGATGTCAAGAACTCGTGGGAAGGAAGGAAATCTACGCATAGAAGCATGATCAAAGAGATGCTGCATCCTTCCCTGAAAGAGACCCATTGACCTGTTTTGCTCAGCAACTTCTTGCTAGAGGCCATTGACCTGTATGGCCTGCTTTTGAGGAGAGGCTCAGGGCAGGGAGCCAGAACCTCACCTCTCTTTTCCTGACTCAGAGATGGGGTGGCCCATTCCATACATTTCAGTCTTCAGTGGGACATTGGATCAGTCTCCAGAGCATCTGGGAGTCATCATGATGTGAAAGAATTGGGGAAACCCCTGAACTCCAGGCAAATATGAGCTACTGTGCTGTGGACTTGAGTGAACATGCTGCCCTGGACTCAGGAATGCCAGGAATGCCAGAACTCAGAGGCTCATTCCTCCCAAAGAGCCTTTTTAATGCAACTAGATGGAAAACCTCATAACCACGTTTTCCTGGGACAGTGTGAATGTGATTCCAGCTTGCTTAGATGCTGCCCTTATTACATCAGTGCTATGCCTTATAGCTTTCACAGTGGGCACTGTGTTGTCTACATATGGCAAGGTTTTAATAGTGGAGGGGAGCTCTGTGCCGTGCTCTGCCTTCTGCTGCTGCACACCTTTGTACTAGAAGCAATATCAATAATGACTGATTTGCCCTTGGAATATGGGCATGTTTCTGAACTGTTTATTCCTCTTTTGCTAGGTTTTTAAATTTTGTGTATGATGACCATGATTAGAAACATCCTGACCACTGTTCTGGCTTTGGTTTAATTTGATTCACTAGAATTCTGAAATTACTCCTTAGACACTTCTTTTGTCCACCATCTTGCCCAAGGCCATAGTTTCATGGATCCTTGCAGAAATAACCATTTCTGTTGATAGCTGCACTTTGCAATTTTTCTGGTCTTGTGTTCTGACAGCTGCGAAGTAATGCATCAATGCCTAATAACCATGACTTAACTCTAAATAAAACTCTCCACTTTACAACACTTACCAAAGGTATGATTTGGCTTTGCTGAGAGGGAGCACTGGAATGTCTAGATTACTTTTTAGTATAATGGTAACAATGACATCTGTTGACCCAATGGATGTAGCTTTCTGTCCTGGGTTTTGCAGTAGCAGTCATTTTTCTCCTTCTTGGTAGCTGGTGCAGTGCTGTGTTTTGACTTTCGGCCTGGGAACAGAGTTGATAACAATGATGTTTTGATTTGGCCAAGGACTTTGTGAGTCTCATGCACTACCAGGGAGGAGGGGAAGCAGGGAGGAAGCAGAGACAGGAAACCTGGCCCAAACTGACCAAAGAGGTATTCCATACCACAGCACATCATGCCCAGGATGTAACTGGGAGTTACCTGGAAGGACATGGGGTCTTATGGGTCAGACTCATTTTTCAGCGGGTGGTATCGTATTCTCTTCCCTTGTTATTTTCTGTTATCATTGTTGTCGTTGGAGGTAGTGGAGGTGTTTTGTGTTGTACGTTGGTTGCTGAACTGTTCTTGTCTCAACCCGTGGGAGTTGCATTCTTTTGATTCTCCTCCCCATCCCGCTGGGAGCAGGGAAGGGGGGAGCCCCTCGGGGGGTACACGGGCCTCAACTGTTTCCAGCCCGGCACCACTCACTGGGAGTGAGTGCACAAGCTGTCTGGCTGGGTTTAAACCACGACACTTTCTCTAGTAACTTTATCCCTCTGATCTATCTTTCTTGCAGTGGCTCCAGCCTGGTGAAACCACTTGACTAGGTCACTATACATAATATCAGTTGTTTCCAGCAGAGCTGTTCAACTCTTCATTAGTTTCATCTATAGTCACTGGGAATGAACATCTCCAAAAGTGAAGACATTGC
Organism: Neopsephotus bourkii; assembly: GCF_033783945.1. Taxonomy (NCBI): domain Eukaryota; kingdom Metazoa; phylum Chordata; class Aves; order Psittaciformes; family Psittacidae; genus Neopsephotus; species Neopsephotus bourkii. Next base: position 181,221 of record NW_026900965.1, on the reverse strand, counting down.
ATATGAAGACTGTGTTAAGAAAAGATGAATAGAGTGAACTTTAAGGAGAGCTGTCCTCCTGGTTTACTGAAGGCAAGACTACTGCTTTTGCCCATTTCCCAGATGCAGCCAGAGGTGAGGCTAAGCCCATATTTCCAGAATAGGCGCGCATACACAGCACTCATGCAGCCTTTCATACAGATCAACACAGGCACCATCCAGGACCCATGCCCAGACCCTGGACCATCTCTTACTGGGGCTCTGTCCAGATGCTGGTCTTCTCCTACCCATAGGCTAGTCCAGCCTGAAGCTCACCAGCAAATCACATACCCAGTGCATACACAGAACACCAATATAGAAGAGGGTTAGGAACAGAGTTCAATGAGTCACATTTTGGAGATCAGGCACAAGTTTTGGCCAGAGAAGGTTACTGACCAGCAGCATGTTTATACCTGACCTGTCTCGTTATGTTCCCATCCTTTTCTGTTTGCCAGGCTTGCTGCACCCTGCCTCACCGCTCTTTTTCTGTCCCTGTCTCCATCCAAAATGAACCCAACTTTCCCCTAAAAATACTCCTTCTTTGTCCTAATTCTGTTATACCTATACCCAAGTTTTGTATTTCTTACTACAACTATTACACAGATCACCTCAGATTTACATGGCATCATTTGGTGTGGTTACAAGTCAGCCTACTCCATACCCTGAAAGGTCCTCAAACTCCCATCTCTTACCTGTGAAGTCTGGCCACTTCTCACACCACACCTCCTTAATCACCTGTGAACCTCAGCCACCCCTCACACAGCTCACTAGCTTTTGGTAACCACTGTGTCCAGCAGTGTCTCATGTCTTGCCTAGAATTTTCCCATGCCCTGTGCAGTTGGTTGAACCTCAGACCAGGGAGGGCCTGGACATTGGTCTTGCATACCAGAACAGATAGATCAGTGTCCAAAGGTGAACAATTACTTTCCAGAGGTGCTGTCTGTAACAGGGATATAGATAATAGGTTTGAACCTTGGGTGAAGGCAAGGTTTGGCTCTTTTCACCAAAATAGTCTTCCAGAAGTGTTTAGTCTCCTCTTTGTTTTCTAATACCTGCACTCAGCCCCATCCTATAACCTCAGCAACACAGTATGTACATGGCTATGGTTAGTTGCTGTCACTCATCCTGAAGCAAAATGTTTTAGCTTGTTCATAGACACTTAATGTCTTAAAATTAGTACTTTATTTTAAAAACATGTATTGATGTATTGCGAAAGAAAATGTTTGGAAATAAAAAAAAAAATATAAACCTGGCAAACATCAACATTTTTCCTGAATTTTAATCCATTAATTAAGTTGCTCAAAATGCTTTTGTAAAATTGAAATCTGGCAAATATTCCCAATATTTCTATAATTATTCATTTGTTGAAAGAAAAAAGTCTGTGTGTGCAAGACACTTGCATTCTTCGTAACTTGGTTAGCTCAGTACCCACTAAATTTTGTTCTGCCTTTTTCTTCATTTATACAAATACTTATTTGCCTCCTTGTCTAACTATCAAATATTTTTTTACACAAGCTTAATTTGTCCTACCTAGTATTTGTCTGTTTAATTCTTGGACATGAGCCATCACTGCCACCTTTGATCTTATCTTACGGTGCTCATGTAGTGGTTTGTTTGTCTTTTCATCATACAGAATCATAGAATCATAGAATAGTTAGGGTTGGAAAGGACCTCAAGATCATCAAGCTCCAACCCCCCTGCCATGGGCAGGGACACCTCACTCTAAACCATATTACCTAAGGCCTCATCCAACCTGGCCTTGAACACTACCAGGGATGAAGCATTCACAACCTCCCTGGGCAGCCCATTCTAGTGCCTCACCACCCTAACAGGAAAGAATTTCCTCTTTATATCCAATCTAAACTTCCCCTGTTTAAGTTTGAACCCATTACCCCTTGTTCTATCACTACAGTCCCTAATGAAGAGTCCCTCCCCAGCATCCCTGTAGGCCCCCTTCAGATACTGGAAGGCTGCTATGAGGTCTCCATGCAGCCTTCTCTTCTCCAGGCTGAACAGCCCCAACTTTCTCAGCCGATCTTCATACGGGAGGTAGTCCAGACCCGTGATCATCCTCGTGGCCCTCCTCTGAACTTGTTCCAACAGTTCCATGTCCTTTTTATGTTGAAGACACCAGAACTGTACACAATACTCCAGGTGAGGTCTCACGAGAGCAGAATAAAGGGTCAGGATCACCTCCTTCGACCTGCTGGTCACGCTCCTTTTGACGCAGCCCAGGATACGGTTGGCTTTCTGGGCTGCAAGTGCACACTGAAGCCGGCTCATGTTCCTTTTCTCATCAACCAGCACCCCGAAGTCCTTCTCCTTGGGCTGCTCTGAATCTCTTCTCTGCCCAGCCTGTAGCTGTGCCTGGGATTGCTCCAACCCAGGTACAGGACCTTGCACTTGACATGGTTAAACTTCATGAGGTTGGCATTAGCCCACCTCACAGGTGTGTCGAGGTCCCTCTGGATGGCATTCCTTCCCTCCAGCGGATCAACTGAACCACACAGTTTGGTGTCATCGGCAAACTTGCTGAGGGCGCACTCAGTCCCACTGTCCATGTCAGCAACGAAGATGTTAAACAAGACCAGTCCCAACACCGATCCCTGAGGGACACCTCGTTACTGGTCTCCAGCTGGACATTGAGCCATTGACCACAACTCTTTGTGCGCATCCCTCCAGCCAGTTCTTTATCCACCGAGTGGTCCATTCATCAAATTGATGTCTCTCCAATTTAGAGACGAGGATGTCGTGTGGGACAGTGTCAAATGCTTTGCACAAGTCCAGGTAGATGACATCAACTGCTTTACCGCTGTCCATCAGTTCTGTAGCCCCATCAGGGAAGGCCACCAAATTGGTCAGGCAGGATTTCACCTTAGTGAAGCCATGCTGGCTGTCACCAAGCACCTTGTTGTTTTTCATGTGCCTTAGCATGCCTTCCAGGAGAGTCTGTTCAAAGATTTTGCCAGGCACAGAGGTGAGACTGACTGGTCTGTAATTGCCCTGGTCATCCATTTTCCCCTTCTTGAAAATGGGGGTTATATTTCCCTTTTTCCAGTCGTCAGGAACTTCACCTGACTGCCATGATTTTTCAAATATGATGGCCAGCGGCTTAGCAACTTCATTTGCCAGCTCCTTCAGGACCCGCAGATGGATTTCATCAGGACCCATGGACTTGTGCACGTTCAGATTTTTAAGATGGTCTCGAACCAATTCCTCTCCTACAGTGGGCCCAAGGTCTTCATTCTCACAGTCCCTGCGTCTGCCTTCCAAGACTTGGGTGGTGCGGTCAGAGCCTTTGCTAGAGAAGACCGAGGCAAAGAAGTCATTCAGAACCTCAGCCTTCTCCAAATCCTGTGTAGCTAGTTCACCCGAGAGCTTCCTGAGGGGGCCTACGTTCTCCCTAATCTGTTTTTTATTTGCTATGTACCTGTAGAATCCCTTCCTGTTATCCTTAATATCCCTTGCCAAGTTTAATTCTAACTGGGCCTTAGCTTTCCTAACCTGGTCCCTAGCTTCCCGGACAATAACCCTGTACTCTTCCCAGGCCGCCTGTCCTTGCTTCCACTTTCTATAAAACTCCTCTTTAATTTAAATTTTCCTCAGGAGCTCCTTATCCATCCAAGGAGGTCTCCTGGCCCTCCTGCTGCACTTCCTTCTAGTTGGGATGCAACACTCCTGAGCTTGTAGCAGGTGATCCTTGAAGACCAACCAAGAGTCCTGAGCCCCCCTGCCCTCTAGGGCTATATCCCATGGAACCTTACTAAGCAGGTTCCTGAAGAGGCCAAAGTCTGCTCTTTTGAAGTCTAGGGCAGTGAGCTTGCTGCATGCTCTTCTCACTGCCCTAAGGATCTCAAATTCGACCATCTCGTGGTTGCTGCATCCAAGGCTGCCCTGCAGTGCCACATTTCCAACGAGCCCTTCCTTCCCTGTTGGTGAGCACAAGGCACTTCTCCTTGTTCGTTCCTCTATTACTTGCAGAAGGAAGTTGTCTTCCACACAATCGAGGAACCTCCTGGATTGCTTGTGCCGGGCTGTACCATCATTCCAACAGATGTCAGGGTGGTTGAAGTCACCCATGAGAACGAGGGCCTGTGAGCGTGAGGCTGTTCCTATTTGTCTGTAGAGTGCTTCATCCACAGATTCCTCTTGATCAGGTGGTCTATAACAGATCCCCACAGTAATTTCTCCCATCACTGTTTTCCCTTTAGCCCCAATCCACAAACTCTCTGTTAACTGCTCACCTGTCCCCAGACAGTTCCATACTCTCCAGCCTATCCCTAACATAAAGGGCAACTCCCCCTCCCCGCCTGCCAGGCCTGTCTTTTCTGAAGAGCCTGTAACCTTCCATTCCAACACTCCAGTCATAGGAGCCATCCCACCATGTTTCTGTAATGCCTATTACATCATACTCCCGTAGACAAGCACACATCTCTAATTCCTCTTGTTTGTTCCCCGTGCTACAGGCATTTGTATAGAGGCATCTGAGCCGAGCTCCAAATGAAGCTGGCTCATTGGCTGGGGCAGCCAGAATATCTCTGCATTGCTCCGAGTATTTATTATAGGTGCTGGCAATAGGTCTGCCTGAGAGCAGGTGGGTATGACGGCGTCAAGAAACAGCTGTCAGATAGTCACAGAGCAGAATGAAAACACCTTAGCTCTGGTGTTTAATAAGAAAATTGCAGCTGCAAGAAAATGGAGGGGGCATGCTGTATCGCCTTTGCCAGACGGGGTAAGGGGCTGCCCTGTGTGGGACACAACCAGTTCCAGCTACACAGTGAGCCCACCACAACACATTGCAGAGTCATTAGCAAAGTCTATTCTATCTCTGTGAAAACATATTCCAGAAAGGGCAGAAAACACTAGGCAAAGAGGGCTGGATGGAGCAAAAAGAGTGGGAAAGAGCAGAGGTTTCCTGGGTTTAGCTGTAACAGTTCTTTTTCTCCTTCCTAGTATTTGGTACAGTGCTGTTTTCAACTTCAGTCTGAGAACAATGCTGATAACAGACCAATGTTTTTAGCTGTTGCTAAGTAATGTTTACTCCCATCAAGGACTTTTCAGTCCCATGCTCTGCCAGTGAGCAGGGGCGTGGGAAGCTGGGAGGAAACAGAGACAGAACACCTGATCCAAAGTAGCCAGATGGTTATTCCGTACCACAGCATGTCATGCCCAGTATATAAACCGGGGGAAACTACCCAGAAGACCCAGATCTCTGCTCGCGTCAGGCTGGATATTAGTCAGTGCAATTGTGAGCAATTGTATTGGGCATCACTGGTGTTTACTGTTTTCTTTTCCTTTTGCCCTTTTAGTTTCATATTCTCTCCCCTTGTTATTTCCCTTATCATTATTATTATTGATGGTTGGAGTAGTAGTTTTGTATTATACCTTAGTTACTGGACTGTTCCTATCTGAACCCATGGGGGTTACATTCTTTCTGTTCTCCTCCGCATCCCTCTGGGAGTGGAGGGAAAGAAGGGGGAAGAGTGAGCGAGCAGCTGCGTGGTTCTGTGTTACTAGTTGGGCTTAAACTATGACAAGAGGGAAGATGAAATGCAATTTGGTAGCTGAATAAATGTGGTGTGAAGAAGCAAACCTGATCCTGGGACGCAGGGGAGGAAAGGCTCTGTTTTATGTTTGTCTTTTTGTTTTTCAGTATGTGAAACTCTCTTAATTAGCAAAATCTTCTTTTTTCTCCTCGTCAAAGTCAAGCCTGATTTGCCCACAATGGCTTTTGGTAAGCCATGCCCTTTGAAAGGAAAGGAGTGAATGGAAACAAGTCTACATTTGCAGTGGCAGCTGAAAGCCCTTCTTGCCCACCTCGCCCTCCCAGGTGCCTCTGTACAACATGTATGAGGCTCTGGATGTGGAAGGCCAGTCAATAGATGAGGAAGATGAAGATCTGCCTGTAGCTGAAGTAGAGTCAGAAAAGCATACCCACCAATTTTCCAACCACCTCCACAGGGAAAAAAAGTTTGGGTTGTAGATATAGGTAACTCTTCAGAGAGGAGCAGAGGACCCAATATACCAGGCAGACTCTCCTTATAAGGAAGACTGATGACTCCCTGGGGCCCAGGTTAAGGACATTTCAAGGAAACTTCCTAGCCTGGTACAGCCGTGGGACTCATTACTGGTCTTCCATGTGGGTGATGAACCTGCAACCCATAGTCCAAGGACAATCAAAAGAGACTTCAGGGCCTTGGGATGGCTAGTAAGGGGATACAGGGTACAGGTTGTTTTCTCCTTTCTCCTTCCAGTTGTGGGCAGCAACATTTGAAGAAATAGACAGACCCAGTCCATTAACACATGGCTCTGTGGCTGGTGTCGCTGATACAGTTTTGGGTTTTTTTTGGTAATGGGATGACCTATATGGCACCAGGTTTTCTGGCTTTGAATGGGATTCACCTTTCTCAAAGGGGGAAGAGAGCCTTTACTCGTGAGCTTTCAGGGCTCATTGACAGAGCTTTAAGGTAGATATGATGTGGGAAGGGGACAATATGAAGCTCACCTGTGACAAGCTGTGGGACAAGACGCCAGAATGCTAGTGGTGACACTCAGTCAGTGGCTGTGAGAAATGTTGGTCATACTGAAGCACACAAGGCCAGGTTGGACAGAGCCTTGGGTGAGGTGTCCCTGCCTGTGCCAGGGGGGTTGGAACTAGATGATCTTAAGGTCCTCTCCAACCCTAGCTATTCTATGAGGAAGGGGCATCTGAGGTAGTAGGAACCAACAGAGAAACACCAGTGAAACACTTAAAAGGAATTCAGAGGTGTTCTTTTAAAAAGGTGATGAGACCAACAGCCCAGATGAAGTGCCTCTACACCAGTGCATGCAGCATGGGCAATAAACAGGAGTTGGAAGCCATCGTGAAGCTCTAAAGCTATGACCTGGTGGCCATTATTGAAACTTGGTGGGATGGATTCCATGACTGCAGTGTGGCAATTGATGCCTAGAGGCCATTCAGGAGGGATAGGCAAGGGAGGAAGGAAGTGTGGAGGGGTTGCCCTCTACATTAGGAAATGGTCAAAGGTTGAAGAGTTGTCTCTGACAATAGCTACAAGCAGGTTGAAAGTTTATGGGTAAGAATCAGAGTCTGAAGCAACACAGGAAACCTTGTTGGCATCTACTACAGGCCACCAAATCAGGGGGGAGATTGTTGATGAAGGCTTCTTACTCCAGCTAATGGTAGCACCATGGACATGGTGCCCCTTATGTATGCTGGGGAAGGTATGCCCTGGTTAGATGTACTTCATCATTCATCAGTCCTGGCAAAAACAGTCATCCCCAGCAAAAACCAGAAGCAGCACAAGGCTGATTTTAGCTCAGGAATAGGTAATGAGTAGAGTCCTGCAAAACAGATTGCTTACAGGCATGCACCATGGCCTGATGCCATATGGCAGATGCTCATATTAGATCAAGTTACATAGACCAAGAAACCTGTGCTAGAAATGATCCACACAGTATACATTAAGATAGATAATATTACCCTAGCATTGCAGCCTTTTTACTCACTGATTGCTGAACTAATACTAGACAAGTATACAATGCATGGACTTACCCAGTGCCTGAGAAGAAACCCGATATGGTTTCTGTGTCTTTTTAATGCAACTAAAGGGCACGCCATGCAACCCCATGTTGATACTGGGGAGTGTGAATATGACTCTGACTGGGACAGACTCCGACAGTGTTACCTTAGTGCTATGCCCTACGGCATCCCCAATCTCTATATATGGCAAACTTTTGTTTAGTGGGTACTGCAGTGGAGCCTCTGTCAGATGAGGTAAGGAGCTGCCCCATATATCCTGTGGGGGACAGCCAGTTTCAGCTACACAGTTGTCACTGAGTTAGTGTTTGCCTTAGGACAAGATGTATTAGCAAGACTTTCCTGTTTAGTCATGAGATTCAGAAAGGACTTGCTTTCCAGCTTATCCTCAGATATTAGAGGGGCTGAGTGTGGCTGGATCCAATCCTAGTCTCAGACTTGGTCAACAGTTTATGTCTAAAGTATTGTGCACCTTCTTGTCCAAATTTTGCCCTCATGCCAACACTGTCACATTACAAGGGAGGTTTCCTTGAACCCTTTATATTTGACCATCCTGCCAGTGTTCCAGGAAGGACGAGACCCCTTTGCCTGACTAGCCTACCTGCGTACTGTTACGGGGTCTCTACTGAACAGCCCACCAAACTGGAGGGCAATTCGTATAACCTATTTAGGGACCTGTACTGAGAGCATCGCTGAGTCAAATCTCTTATTTCAAATATTCAGGTCTCCAGGGACTTACACCAAACTGACTTCAGCCAAAGTCTTGAATTATACGAAATAAAAGTTTGCGACAGGATAAGGTTCAGACATTGCCAGTGATAAGATACTGTCTGCAAACACAAGCTTGAAGCAATACACAACCAGACTATAATCACTATTAATAGCTGGTGTGAGCTAGTCATTTAGTGTGCACAAGTTAAATTTCTTACCCAGTGGGCATCTGTATGGATGAAAAGACAGGTTCATCCTGTTGGCTGATCCTAGAAGTTACAGTGGAGTCTTCCCTCTTTTCCCTTTCCTAATTTCACATATTTATACAATTTGACTCAGGTTAGTAACTCCCCGTTACCCTCCCACCGTATAAGGAGTGGTCAGGTAATTTACATGATGTTACGTCATTTTCAGCAAAAGAACACCCTAGTCATGTTTTGTTGACACAGGAAGCCATATGTTGACGATGTCCATGTGCTGTACTAGGCTTCAAGGATCATCTTTCCTGATTAGAGATTCATTAGCCCTGTTTCTTAATCCACCTACACAAGGGCAAAGCCTCCTCTCCGACTGTCAATACTTTGTAGTGATTGTAGTGTTGTTCCTGACCTTGCAGGAGGCCCTTGGCTCTGTCCAGGCTTCTCCACAGTAACACAAGTTTCAATTTTTCAGCTCTATGCCTATGGAGCTTGAGTGACTCTAATCATACACACTTTGTTACTGATGGGTGTAAAATATTCTCACTTTGCTTTTAAAATACAAATCTAACTTCCTTGTTTGGCAGTTTCTGTGCAGTTTATCACTACACGGTGCCTTCATGTTCCCGCTCCTGCAGGGAGTATAAGAGAGCCTGGATGCAGGGCCTTCACTTGATTACACCCCCTCATCAGTTTCGCTGAGCCTATGCCAAAGTTGCAGGGTTGCCTAGGGAGCTATTCCCAGCCCCAAGCAGGGAAGGAGGAAGCACCCTTGATGATCCAGGAACCAATGATGAGGCAGCACTGCAGGTCAAATGTTCCACTTGCCATATCCTGAGGCTCTGGAGGGAATGGTGGAAGTCATGGGAAAGGTAGGCTTTGTGCTCAGAGCTGCTTAAAAGGATGCTGGCACATACAGAACCGTAATTTGCTTGTTTGTTCCCATGCCTTGGCCTTGCAGGATGCTACCCATGTGCTGGGTATTGTGTAGTCTTGAAGTGCCTGTAGGAGCTGAAGTCTCCTGTCTTCAGCCCTTTGTGGAAGCAGGGCAAGGGTGCTCCGGGAGCCAGTGTTCCTTCTCCAGTAGTGCCAGGAGGAAGCTGGCTGAGGTGGGCTGGCTCCCCTTGCTTCCACTTTACCCTCTAACAAGCCTACTGATAGGAATACGTTTCAGGGAGTGCATGCTGCTGGTTCAAGCAGGCTCACATGGGCTGATCAGTGCTCTTTCATTTAGGGTCATAAAATATCTTGAGGACAGCCATTTCACAGCTTCTCTGGACCCATGTTGACATGCTTAGGCACCCTCAGGCTCATCATTTCTGTTTCTGTAGCCAGTCAGAAACTGCCTTTTCAGTTTCTGACCATGGGCCATCTCACTAGCCTCAAAGTCTAGCTTGTGCAACCCATAACAAGCTGCTTTGGGTCCTCCTGAGATATTTTTCCTCTACTGAACCTCATCCACTTTGTCACCTTGTTTGGCAATGTCAGAAGCTTGGCTAGAACTGCAACCAAGAGTAAGAACATCTGGTCCTTATTACTTAATATGAGCTACAAGGTGAGAAACAGGAAAGGCAATAACTTATGTTGACAGATTGACAAGCTGTTCAGCATGTGGGGTTGAAGGTATGTAGCAGCAGAGACCACAAGTGGAGGCATTGAACCACTGATTACTGGGCCATAAACATACTGTGAAGTTGTTAAGCTGGAAACATCGTAAGCAGACTTGTTAGGCAAAAGCAAGATTCTCAGAGGCTACCAGCCTGGCCACTGGAGCCCTGGAGCTGGAGCTGTGCCATTCCCTTGAAAGGCATTCCCTCGAAAGGCATTCCCTCCTCACTCACTCGTGTGAGTGGAGAGTACCCAGTGTACCAGAAGGAAAGCTTCCCTTCGTGACTGATGGCCAGGGAGACAGAGACTGGCAGGCTGAGCCAGGAGCATATGTCTCAGCGAGGGTGGCTGCAGGAGAAAGACCTATCCAGCATGTGCCTAGAGGTCCCATGGTGTAATGGTGAGCACTCTGGACTCTGAATCCAGCGATCTGAGTTCAAATCTCAGTGGGACCTTGTGCAAGGTTTTGGCCCCTTCGGGGGTTTCTTCAGCATGGTTACACCTTGACAGCCTTGCTTTTGCTGTTGGGTCAGTTGTGCCATGCACTCTGATTTTCCTTCTTTTCCTGTGCTCTCATCCCTGAGACTACATCAGCACCCCTTCTTCCTGCCCTGTGACTACCACACCTCTGCACCTTTCCTGAGCACTGGCCCTGCCCCATCTCAGCTCTATGGTCCTTGATGACTGCTCCAGCTCTGTCCATTTCTTCTTGGTTTCTTGAGAGCAAAAGCACAAATCATTCTCCTTATGCACCAAGAACCTGCATGGCAGTTGTGATCTGTGTTGAAGGGTTGACACCACCATGTGTCCCAGAGAGGCTGCAGGTGCTGCTGGGAGGTCAGCATCTAACCTGCATCTAACCTCAGACAAATTTGAAAAGCAAAGTGGGGTAATACCCAACCACACAACTACTGCCAGCCCTGGTTTTCTCCACAAAGTTGTTTTGTCTTTTTTCCTGGAAGCAATAGAGATGTTACCTGGGGAGTGACACCATCCCATCATGACAGGGAATTCCAGGTGCTCAGCTGAGGACAAAGTGCTGGAGCTGCAGCTGTAGGCCCCAGGGTTGCGCCTCTCAAGGCCTCTGTAAGCCTGGCACCAGGTGCCCATCATGCTTAGTGAGGGTCCTGCTACAAATCTTGAAACATGGCATTGCCCAGAAATTCCCTGGGAGCAAGGTGTCGTTGCACAAGGCCTGTGATAAGCAGTGCAGAGAGGGTTGCAGCAGGTAGCTGTGGCTGAGTGGTGAAGGTGATGGACTAGAAATCCATTGGGGTTTCCCTGTTCAGGTTCGAATCCTGCAAGGTACAGTTAGTTCCCCTTTTGGCTCCCCTCAAAATGACCACACTGCAGCCATGGGAGGTCCACAGGTTCTTGGTTCCCAGGAGCTAGTAAAACCCCATTGCTCACAACACTTGTACTGGCTCCTTCCCACACCCCAGATTTACGGGATGAATGAGAAATCCTGCTGCCAGGATTGGCAAGGTAGTCAGGTGAGGGGAAGAGGCTCAGTTAAGTCACTGCACCAGCTCAGGCTTCCCAGAGCATTCATGGGATGATTTGCAGCATTTAAAAGAGGGCACCACCCAGACCAGCACACTTAAAACTGGGCACCACCCAGAGCAGATAATCCAGCACTGCCCTGGATCTGCCACCTCCACCCCCAGCAGTGTTGTCAGGACAGGTACCACTCAAAGCATGTAGATCAGGGATTAGGGTTTCTCTGACTCCCTGGCACCCTGTATGGTGGGAAGGGTAGCCCTCAGCTTTCAGCAAGGCCCTTTCATGGAAGGCAAGGTGCTAACTGCTATGGAACTTGCTTAGAGGAATAAACACTGACTGGACTAACAGATTGTCCCTCAGGGTCTGTCCTGGGTTCAGCTTAAACTGTGACAGTCTAAAACAACTTCATGGATGTTCTGCTGACAGACAGGGTACAGCACAAAGTGACCACACACTAGCTGTATAATATGCAGAGTTTAATAAACAAGTACACTAAAGCCAATAAGCACACTAAAGCAAGCACACTAATGTGAATTAGGTAAATATCTCTCTATATATAGTGAATAAGTACAATAAAGTGAATCAGAGATATGGGTATATAAGTAAAGTACTGAAGAAAGTTATTAATGCATAAAATCATTACTGCATAGAGAGAACAGAGATTAAGAAGAAATACATCACCAATTACCACTGAATCATCATCTAGGCCCACACTTCCAGCTGGGAAGCCCTGTTGCAGCCAATGCCAGGAGTCTCAGGTAACTGGGAAAATTCCCATGCAGTGCATCCACCTATATGGCCACAGGAGAGAAAACAAAACAACTATCTTTATGCCAGATCTGTAATTGTTTACTCATGGGACTGTGTCATTTCTCCCAATCTCACCATTGTACACACTGAGATGCCCCAGTGTGGCCAAGTATGAAGGTCATAGAACAGCTGCACGCCTCTGTTTTCATGACTGTTTCTGACAAACAGTCACAATGAACATAAACATATATACTCTGCCAAATACACTGTGGCAAACAACATCCTTTGCCATGGTTCTCAGTCATGAGAGGGAATCAACTCCTAGCTAGGCTCCCAACCATTACAATGGAACAAGCACATAGTGATTTTCTGAGCAATAGTAACTGACTAGCCCATCCCTTAACATGAGTCATTTTGTTGGTCAGCACAATGGTATTGTAAACGTATAAACTCTGCTTTCATCTATTTCGGGGTTCTCCATGCATTAGGCTGCAGTACTGCTATATGCACAGATAAATCAGGAGAATTATTTCCCTTGCTAAACATCCTTGTCTACCTCTGCAGCTAGGAGGGAACTGAAATTAATGCTGGGTAGAGTCCTGATGGGTAGGCCCCTGGGAGCTGGAGTTTGAGGCAGGGTTGCAGCCCCCATGAGCTCACTGGAGAGCAGCTTCCCTCTGCCCTGCAAAGCCACAAGGCTGCCACCTTACTCCAGGGTTGCCTTCAGTGCCTGTAGAGCCAGCTTGTGTGGTAAAAGTCCCCATCCAGATTTATGGGCAGCATGGAAGCATGGAGAGAGGCAAGGAGCAAGCCCCTGAGATACCCCACTCCAGTCCCACTGTTACTGAGCTTTCCAGAGAGACGTTTTCCTACCCATGTAAAGGCACACGTAGGAGGAAAGGAAAGAGACATGAAAACAAGCACTGGTGCTGGCAGTGCCAGGGAACATCAGGCTGGGCTATGGGAGGTCTGGACACACGTTGGGGAGGGAGCAGAGTGGCGCAGCGGAAGCGTGCTGGGCCCATAACCCAGAGGTCGATGGATCGAAACCATCCTCTGCTAATTGCCTTTTTAAACCCTCACTCCAGAGGCAGCATCCCACCACCATGATGCAGTTCCCTGACGCGTTCAGCAGGTGTCCCTGTATGGCTACGCTGCTGTTTGCGTACTCAGGGCCCTGGCTCCCCCTAAGACCCTTCCCACTGCCAGCCCCTCTCAGAGGAGTTCCACGGGGCATGCTGTGCACATACGGATTACAGACAGCAATAAATCTCAAAGATGCTACAAACACCACTGGGCTGAATCTTCCATTTCCAGACACTTGCCTGCCTCCTTCTCAACCTTTTACAGGTTCTGGTTTTGCAGATGGGACCAGTGGGGTGACTGTTTTCCCCAGAAGCTGGAAAGATCCTCCTGAGGTACTCTGGCTTTGACAAGAAGGAGTGGCTTGGACATTGCACTTCTTACTTTGCAGATTAACAGGAGCCCAGCAGGTTGATATGTGGGTCAGACATTTCCGGCCCACACAGAGGGTCAGGTCATTCCCTGATCCTGCACTCCTGAGGTCTTTCTGACTGAGAGCAGCCTTGGCAAGCCAAAAAGCCACCCTCACACAGCAGAAAACTGCTATCAATCAGGTGCCCCCTCACCTTGTCTTCAGGATGAACAGGCCCAACCCCTTCAGAAGGTCCCTCATTCACAGTGCGCTTCGGTGTGCTCTGGTATAACTTTCTGCATGTCCCCTCTTGCTCTTCCTGTGTGCACAGGAATACCTCATACTTCTTGACTACAGTCCTTCTGAAAAATGCCACCAGTGCTTGTGCAGCCTGCAATGGCTTGGTGTGGGGATGGCTTTGTCCTGTCAGCAATTGATTTTGTGATTTTGTGAGCAAGAGTAACTGACTAGTCCATTCCTTAACATAAGTAATTTTACTGGTCAGCACAACTGTATTGGAAAACATATAAACTCTGCTTTCATCTATTTTGGCATTCTCCATGCATTAGGCTGGGGTACTGCTATATGCACAGCTAAACCAAGAGAATTATTTCCCTTGCTAAGCATGCCTGTCTCCCTCCGCAGAAGGGAGGGAAAGTCTTTTTCAATCTGTGGTGGTTTAAACCCAGCTGGTAAGTAACTACCAAGAATCTGCTCGCTCACCCTACTCCTTCCCCCCCCTCCCTGGGCAGGATGGGGAGGAGAATCAGAAGAATGTAAAATCTGCAGATTGAGATTAGAACAGTTAATAACTAAAATAAACTACAATATAATAATAAAAAGGACATGGAACTGTTGGAACAAATCCAGAAGAGGGCCACGAGGATGATCACGGGTCTGGACTACCTCCCGTATGAAGACAGACTGAGAAAGTTGGGGCTGTTCAGCCTGGAGAAGAGAAGGCTGTGTGGAGACCTCATAACAGCCTTTCAGTATCTGAAGGGGGCTTATAAGGATGCTGGGGAGGGACTCTTCATTAGGGACTGTAGTGGTAGGATGAGGGGTAATGGGTTAAAACTTAAAAAGAGGAAGTTTAGATTAGATATAAGGAAGAAGTTCTTTACTGTGAGGGTGGTGAGGCACTGGAATGGGTTGCCCAAGGATGTTGTGAATGCTCCATCCCTGGCAGTGTTCAAGTCCAGGTTGGACAGAGCCTTGGGTGACATGGTTTAGTGTGAGGTGTCCCTGCTCGTGGCAGGGGGGTTGGAACTTGATGATCTTAAGGTCTTTTCTAGCCCTAACTATTCTATGAATCTATGAATAATACTACTAATAATAATAATGATAAGGGAAATTACAAGGGAAGAGAATATAAAACTAAAGAGGGAAAGGAAAAAACAATAAACCAAAGTTATGCACAATACAGTTTCTCACCACTTACCAGCTGACACCCAGTCCTACCAGAGCAGCAATCGGTCCCTCCTGGCAACTCCCCCAGTTTCCATCCTGAGCATTATGTGCGGTGGGATGGAATACCCCTATGGCTAGTTGGAGTCAGGTGTCCTGTCTCTGCTCCTTCCTGGTTTCTTGTGTCCCTCCTCACTGGCCAAGCATGAGATTGAAAAGTCCTTGATAAGGGTAAGTGCTACTGAGCAACAACTAAACCATCAGAACGTTACCAGTGTTAGTCTCAGACTAAATCCAAAACAGCGCTGTATCAGCTACTAAGAAGAAAAACAACTATCCCAGCTGAAAACAGGACACCATCTGAACGACCCACACCTGCTATTTCTTCTACATTTCTGCCTTTTTTCTGTGCAGGCTTAGCAAGCCTCAGAACGTATGAATTAAGGTTGCTCTCTGTTTTGGAAGGGAAGGTTCCATTTGTCAGGATGAGCAGCTGGTGAAAGAGCATCTTGAATGTGAACATCTCAGCTAGAAGAAACTGAAAACTCCATAGATGTTCTCTTGTTGCCACCTCATGGACATTTTGGGTACTCCCATTTCAGTCAGCAGTAACTAAACAAGAAAGCCCCAAGCCAAAATAATTCTATTTGCTCCTTGCTGCACCATATGCTGGAAGGTTTCAGGGAATGCCTCTGTATCTCATAAAATACCATTTAATTGTTCAGCAAAGGAAAGCATAGCAGTGGATTGCATGGAGGGGAAGAGGAAAGGAAGGGAAGAGAAGGGAAGAGAAAGGAAGAGGGAAGAGGGAAGGAGGAGGAAAATGGATAGGGGAAGAAGGATTGGTTTAAGTGCATTTTCAAAGCATGCTAGATTAATGACATGTTTGTGTCTTTGCCCACTGACCATCCTGAACTCCCAGCCTCAGTGCCCTGAGAGTGTGTAGGTCCAGTACTGTCTGTGATACTGCTGGAGTCCAGAGGGCTTTGTGCCATCCCAAGAAACCCCAGTGCAAACAAACATCTTGGGGAGTGGGCCTCAGTTTGTTTGCCATCTGTGCCCATAGAAACAGTCTCGAAGTCCTTACAGGCAGCAATAAAGCTCCAAGAGCCTGAGCTGCTCAGAGCTCCCACCCTGGCAGGGAATTGCCTACTGAGTAGGATGATGCCTGGGGCCTGTTGTGCTTGTCTTTTCCTGGGGGTTACTGTCTTGGTTCTGGCAGAGGCTTTCCTTCCACACTGGCTCTCCTTATTCAAAGTTCCTGCTCCTCTGACACTTTCTGTCCGCTTTCTGGTGACTTGTGAAACAGAGTTTTTTAGGGTTGCAAAAAGAGTCACCGTCATGCATATTAAAAAAATGTAATTCTAATAGAAATTTATAAATGTGTGATTGAACAGAATTTGATAGGAAGGTGCACTCTATTACATACAAAAAGAGATTGTGTCAGAATTGGCAATGATTTATGCAGGATTGGGTTAAAGTGATTTATACAGAATTGAACTGAAATAATATGGATAGGAATCAAAAATACAAAGGAATAAGGGAAACCCTGCCTGAGTCACAATGTTCAGACTAGAATCCCTTGCTTCCTAAACTCCTGACAGACTCTAGGTACAGCTGGATCTAATCCTAGACTCAGACTTGGTCAATAGTTTCATGAAATTTAAAGGGAAATCTAGGTAGAGGGATTAAAGGTGAAAAGCATAAGGGAAACTCTCCCCTTAAATCACAAGGTTCAGATTGGACACTTGCTTTCTAAACTTCCTCTAAGAGAGGAGTCGTAGTATGTGAAGAGGCTGGTGGACCTGGCATTCGTTTTACCATGGGCAGTTGTCGACGCGGGAGTCACAGACAACGCAGGAACAATCAATGTGATCAGCGAATGCCAATTTATTACAAAGCTTTAACTCCTTATATACCATTTCTTACATGCACTTACAGTGATTTGGCATATTATGATTGGATACATGTCTTGAAGACCCTTAGCGACTAACACACAATTGGTTAAGCACAGGTGTGAGAACTTGACCTCGAAAGCTTGCCAACAGTCCACAGTTCTCATTAACTCGGTGAATTACAGCTTCTTCTTATCTTGCTGGCTTAAGCTTCCTCGGGCCTCTTACGGCCTTGCTGTATCTTTCAGGATTATTCAGTTTATGTACCAATTATGCGTTCTCCCATGAGAACACTGTCTCCACAGGCAGTAAGTCTGGAGCACTTAGGACAGATGCAACACATAGTGATCCACTCTCCCGAGTGACCACAGTGATTCTGTGACAGGCTGAAGCAATCGGGGCAGAAGCAAGAATGCGTACAGTCACCAGGGGCTGGTCATCCAGGGGTCCTGAAACCCCAGAAGTCTCATGATGCTGAAGGACATGTGAAAGAGCTGTTCATGTGGCAATCAGAAACTATCTCATTTCTGTTGTTGTTTCACCCCAGAGTGCATTCTCCCAATGCATGTCACCGGTGACTTTTAACTTCAGGGAGAATTTCTCAACCTGACCTCCCACCTTGAGTTGAATCTGGCAAAGGCCATGAGGGGTAATAAGAACAGCTTCTAGAAGTGCATCAGATGCAAAAGGAAGACTAAAGAAGGTGAGGGCCCACTGATGAATGGGAGGTTAGGGTGCTGGTAACAGAAAATATGAGAAAAACAAGGAACTCAATGCCTTCTTCATTTCAGTCTTCACTGTTACCAGCTTTGCTTTAGGGAAACACAGGCTGTTAAGCACAGTGGGAAAGTGTGGAGCATTCTGCCCTTGGCAGACAAGGAACAGATTAAGGAACATTTAAAAATATTGGGTATACCCAAGTCTGTTGACCCTAGTGGAGTAACCTTAAATGCTGAGGGAGCTCATCTATGTCAGTGCCAAGCCACTCTCAACGGTCTGTGAACATGGTAATCAAGAGAGGATCCTGCTCACTGGAGGAAAGCAAGTACAATTCCTGTCTTCAAGAAGGAGGACTCAGGGAACCTGAGGTAGCCTCACATCCGTCACTGGAAAAGTAATGGAGCATGTAATACTGGAAATCATTTCCAATCATATGAAGCATAGAAAGGTGATTTGGAGTAGTCATCATGGATTTACGATGAAAAAACCATCTCTGATGTGTGTATCTAAGCCTTCAGTGAATGGATGACTACCTTGGGGAAAAGCAGAGAATATGTGGCACTGAATTTCTTGACTTAAAAAAGACTTGAATCTTGATCCCCTCATGTCCTCACAGAAGAATTAATGAAGTGTGAACCACATGAGTGGAAAGAGAGAAAATTCAACACAAACTGAAGTAACAGGATCCAAGGGTTCTGACAACTGTGACAAACTCCAATTTGAGACCAGGCACTAAAGGTGTGCACTAGAAGTGATTGATACTAGATTCTATATTGTTTAATGTTTTCCATTAATGCCCTGGACAATGGGGCAAGGGAAATTATTAGGAAGTTTGCAAATGATAAAAACCTTAGAGGTGTCGGTGAAATAGTTTGAAATAAAACAGATGATGCTAGCAGAAGAAACATGCTGAGAGGAACATGAAGCTTGTAAGGGGATTTCTGGGCCCCTGACACTCTTGGGCTGTATGTTAGGGAGGGAAAGGCTGGTAGACAGCTGGTCTCCTCAAAGGAAAGGGCCAGGGGGAGTGGGGCAGCTTTGGCTCTACACTGGCAAAGTCAACCAATTGAAAGACATACTCAACTAGGAGAACTGACAGAATGCAAAACTCTATATCCCATTGCCCTTTCCTTGACATAGTGCCCTTCTTGCTTTTTTTTTCTTTCTGTTCTCTTCTTGCTACTGCTCATCCTCCCTCCTGGGCTTCGTAGCTTTCATTGTTGAGCGAGGCAACACACTGTACCCGCCCTTGCTGTATATCAGAGAGGATTCTCACTGGCTGCAGCTGCAATGGGAAAAAAGGAG
The DNA here is from genome assembly GCF_033783945.1 of Neopsephotus bourkii. Lineage (NCBI taxonomy): Eukaryota > Metazoa > Chordata > Aves > Psittaciformes > Psittacidae > Neopsephotus > Neopsephotus bourkii. The sequence goes on along the minus strand of NW_026900965.1, from coordinate 162,132 downwards.
CGCCTTGCAGGCGCTTTGCATCCCACTGCAAAGGCCGATGTCCTCTCGCCTGCTGAGCCCTTGACCTATCACGTCTAGTGCTCTTCCTCCTCCCCTCAAAACGCACCCTTCCCGTTCTCATTCAAGAGATGCTGCATTCCAGCCCGAGTCTCCTCGTGTTCCTTTCTGCTGAAACTGCAACTTTCTCCTGGGCAACGCGGCCTGTGGGGCGGGTGATTTTTTCCCTACAGGTAGACACACAGACTCCTGATCAGCTGTTGCATGCTGCTCGCGCCTCGCCCCTGGACACCTGCAGGCCGGTTGCTTTGTCATGGACTTTTGCTTGGTCTCCCACCATACATCCGTGGCGAGCGGGCAAGGGTGGAAGTGGTGAGGCCCACCTGGGAATGGTAGAGAGGGTCTTTGGAGGCATGCTGATGGAGAAGCGGGGTCCTCTTTCTCCCGTCACCCACCCTGTGCACAGCTCTGTGTTGACCGCACACAGAACCGGTGCAGGCACTTCTGGTCAAGCCAGCAAAGGGACAGGCTGGCCCAGGACATTGCCGTCTAAGCGCTGCTGCTCTGTCTGAGGAAGGTGATGCGCACTCCCAGGTATCACTGTCAGTGATCTGTCCTAAGAGTTTCGTGCAGGCCACACAAATGATTTGAGCTGAAGGGCGCATGATGTTTCTGTCTTCCATGAAGTCCTGATGGCTAAAATTCCACCTTCTGGTGTGACTCTTGTTCAAAGGTGCAAAACCCATCCTGGTCCTAGAAGCCACTCCTCTTCTCAAAACCCGTTGCATTCACGAGATTCGTCGCAGTGTACTCTCACAAGGAGCTATGCCTGCCCATGGATTTCCAGCACTCTGCTTTCAGCTCTCTTGCTGTAGCTGCTATTTCACAGCACAACTCGTGCTGCTGAAGCCAGCGCTGCGCACAAGCCTTTGTCTGTTGGAAATGGCAAAGGAGAAAAGGCAACTTTCTGGCCTTGCTTCCTTCCTCTTTGTAACTATCCGGGGAAGCAAGCCTCTAAAGAGTACGAGTGGGCACATGTAGGTCTCCTCTTGACACACAAAACAGGTGGACTCCACCATCTGGGTGAGGCACGTTCCCTTCCTGGCAGTGATTGTTGTAATGTGGTGGAATGCACTTCCCTATATCCCATTGCCCTTTCTGTGGATACTGACTTCAGACCTTGTCATTGCACCTCAGGCCAGGAATGCATCTTGCTCAGAAGCCTGTGTCCAGTGGCACCGGATCTCCCCCAGCTTCCAGCCCTGTCTGTATACATGACCTAGCGGTTGGCTGGTGGGGGACTCCCATCAGAAGGTGGAGGTGGGAGACGTGGAGAAGGTTCCTGCGGGTTCTGGCACCATGAAGTCACCTCGTGTGCTGTTTTCATTTCAGGGCCCTGGCCTGAAGAGCAGAGGTGCATATGCTTAGCAGGCTTGTTTAGACGCTTGGGCAATGGCCAACAGACCACAGAACTTTGATCCTACAGAACTGCTCTGTCAGGCAGAGTCTCAGATAGCCTGGAGCTCTGCTAATGTGGTCAGTAAGGAAGAAGCAGATCTGTGCCCAGACATTCCCAACAAGGACGCTGGGCTTTGTGCATGTGTGCATTTCCGTGTCCCCATGTGTGCGGTGGTTGTGTTCAATTGTGGAAGTGTTGATATATACGGTCTGTGATGCCTGTGATGACAACACTGTTCAGCAGTCCTTGAGGCTGACCCTCGGCCCAAGTCATGCAGACATCAGCACTGTGTCAAAGGGGAAGCCAAAGAGCTGAGGTGGTGACATTGATCAGGAAGGTCCAGCTGTTTCACACCTGGGTGTGAGTGGTGCTGTTCCTAGAAGACATCACCCTTTGCTTTTCTTCTTCCCAGCAGGCATATGAGTTCATCTCGGAGTATTTATTGTTTACTGAAAAACACGTCTGTCAAAGGAATAGGCAGATATTCAAAGAGCCTTACGATTCCTTGCCTGAGGGTGATCTAAGCCTAAGTGGAGTTGTTTTGCTCCTCATGCTCATCCTGGAGGCCAGCAGCCTTTGTGGGATGTGGAAAAGGCAGGGAACCAGAATGCCCAGGTGCTTTTGGTGGGTCAGGGTCAGACTGAGTTAGTTCCTCAACTGGGCCCTGAAAAGTGGAAGACCGCAAGAGCGGGGAATTTGTGAATGCTCCCTCCCTAGCGCTGTTCAAGGCCAGGATGGACAGAGCCTTGGGTGGCATGGTTTAGTGTCAGTTGTCCCTTCCCATGGCAGGGGGGTTGGAACTTGATGACCTTAAGGTCCTTTCCAACCCTAACTATTCTAGGATTCTATGATTCTAAATTGAATGATTAAGACTGTAAAACTGTTTATTTTACTAACTGTTCTTTAACTGTTTACTTGCTAGGCTAGGAGCACGAGTGAAAAATTGTATTAAGAATGTTTGTTTTGATACTTGTATGCATGTGCAGGTTGGGAAAGCACTGAACAAGCTGCAGCCTGTCTGAGTGTGCAGCTCTTTGCACGTGGTGCTGGCGTGTGGCTGTTCTAACGGCGTCTTTTGCGCCGCGTGCTGGGAGCTTGGGCCTGGCACTGCAAGCGGGAACGGTCTCGCACCCGCACGGGCCCGGTGGATCTTGAGGCGCTTTCTCTTTGGCGTGCTCTGGAGCCACGGGATGATGCTGATGGCCGCTGTCTTGTGGTGCTGCGGCCGTGGCTCGCACGTCCTGGTGAGCACTGGGACAGCCTGGCTGCAGCCTGTCTGCGGGGGCTCCTCCCCGCTCGAGCTGCTGGTGTGCGACTCCCAGGGGAGCATCTTCTGCGCCGTGCATAGGGAGCTTGGGCCCGACGCTGCAAGCGGGAGCGGTCTCGCAACCGCATGGGCCCGGTGGATCTTGAGGCGCTTTCTCTTTGGCGTGCTCTGGAGCCACGGGATGATGCTGATGGCCGCTGTCTTGTGGTGCTGCGGCCATGGCTCGCACGTCCTGGTGAGCACTGGGACAGCCTGGCTGCAGCCTGTCTGCGGGGGCTCCTCCCCGCTCGAGCTGCTGGTGTGCGACTCCCAGGGGAGCATCTTCTGCGCCGTGCACAGGGAGCCTGGGCCCGACGCTGCAAGCGGGAGCGGTCTCGCGCCCTCACGGGCCCGGTGGATCTTGAGGCGCTTTCTCTTTGGCGTGCTCTGGAGCCACGGGATGATGCTGATGGCCGCTGTCTTGTGGTGCTGCGGCTGTGGCTCGCATGTCTGGGTGAGCACTGGGACAGCCTGGCTGCAGCCTGTCTGCGGGGGCTCCTCCCCGCTCGAGCTGCTGGTGTGCGACTCCCAGGGGAGCATCTTCTGCGCCGTGCACAGGGAGCCTGGGCCCGACGCTGCAAGGGGGAACGGTCTCGCACCTGCATGGGCCCACTGGGTCTGTTGCTCCTGCTTCTTCGCAGTGGTGCAGAGCCACGGCATGCTGCAGATGGCTGCTGCCTGGTGGTGCTGCGCCTGCGGGTCTCACGTGATGGGGAGCATTGGGACAGCCCTGGCACCACCTGGCTGGGGGTGCTGCTCGCAGCACGTGTTGCTGGTGGTCGGCTTCTCTCCCGCTCTCCTCCGTTCCGTGCATCGGGTATCTGGGTCTGTTGGTTGTCTGGGGTTTGGTGTTGCCGTTGGTCGGGCCCAGGGGGGCTGGAGCGGCTGCTGCCCTCACACACTGGGAAATCGTGGCATGGCCCTGATGGCATCTGTCTGACACTGCTTGGGCTGCTGGTCTCCTGTGCCTCAGGTCCCAGAGTCTGCACCGCTGCTGCCTGGCTGCTGGTGCTGGGTCTGCTGGACTCCACTTCCAGAGATCCAGGAGACTGCCGTGATGCTGCTGGGCTGACAGTGCTGGGACCAGCAAGCTCTAAGCCGGCACCGGAGGCTGCAAGGGCAAGCAGGAAGGTTAAGGACTTGGCTCCCAGGCCTGGGACAGCATAGGCCTGAGCCGTGCCCCAGCTCTCCTGGAGCAGACAGGCTCTGCCAAGCCCACACCAGGCACCCACTGCCAGGCCTTGCCTGACCCCTGGCCCCAGCCCAGGAGCACCCGGGTCCTTTGACACTTACAGGTGCCCAGGCCACCACAGTTGTCACACTCCCATCTGGCCTCATGACTGTTCCCCAAGTTGCCGCAGTGTCTGTGTCTGCCCTCACTAGCACAGGATTGGCACAGGAACAGCTGCCAGGGCCTGGGGAAAGAAATAGATTCATGTCTCTGAGGTTAAAGTGCCCACAGCATGGGATTGTCCAGCAGAGCTCTTCTCTTCAGCCTTTCTGCTTCAAGCCCTTGCTGAGACACAGATCCCGTGCACAGCCCCAGGGTGCAGCTTTGGCAACTTACCCGTCTGGCTCTGCCACCCATCTGCCTCCTGGACAAAGGCACTCCCTGGCATCACAGTGGCTGTGCCTCCGGAGCAGTTCTGCTTGTGCATTGTTGTCTTCCCATGACGCTTCTCTGATGGAGAAAGGAAAATTGATGAGCCCCTGCTGCCTCAGCATAAGGCGGATGCGGGGCCTCCCCGCTCTTCCCCACACACTCTGTTTCCAACTCCTCCATAGAGCTAAAGCCCAGACTCGGGGGACAGCAGAAGACCACGACTGCTGGTGCAGGTCCAGGTATGGCAAGTGGTGGCCAGGAGGACACTCACCTTAAGGGGATTTGGATCCCCATGTTTATCATTTCAACAAGAAACATAGTCTGATTTCTACACAGAGGACACTGAAAGCACAAACTTCCAGAACGCATAGCCTGTCCCTGCAGGAGAAACATAAAAAGCGTGAGTGAGGCTCTGGTACTGCTGAGAGCCTGCCGCGCCTGGAGCAAGGGAACGGCTCCTACCTGGATGCAGGCCCTGTGGAACCAGGCGTGTCTGCATACTGGGCAGACCATGGTCCTATAGGTAGTTCTGCCTTCAACAGGGTCCATGCAGACGAGGCAGATGGCGTTCGCTGGAGCCACCAGATCTTGCTGCTGTGGGCGGTGCTCCTGGCAGAAGGATCTGGGGGAAGAGGGAAGGGATGGGTGAGATGAGAAGCGCTGGGTCATTCCCTGGTGACAGTGAGGAGACGAGAGGAGGTACCTGAACGGCGGGAGATAACGGGTGACACATTCACCCTCCACGGCACAGGGGAGATGGAACCTGCGGTCGCAGCCCATCTCGTGGCAGGTGATGGTGGCCCCCCTCTCGCCACACACGAAGCAATCCTGGAAAGAGTAGAGCAGCCCCCATCAGCGGTAGCCTCAGGGCCTCCTCAGCCATACCAACACCTCAGGCCTGGGAGCAGAATATGGCCACTGCTGGGTCACAGAGCACAGATCCACCTGACAGAGCAGGCTCCTGTGCTGGAGCCTCTGTGGAGATGCTGGGAGCAAGACTTCAGTCCCAGAGCTGGGTGGAAGGCCTGGGATTCTGTCCCTGGCATCTAAGCTAAGGTCCCACAAACCTCTCCTGGCACAAATCACTCTGATCATCTCAGATCCTCACCATCTGGGCTGCCTGCTCGACTGCACGTTGAATATCCATATAGGAAAATCTCATCTCCTGTTCAGTGTCTTCTTGATGAAGCTCACTGGCCAAAAGCTGCAGAAGAGACAAGGAGCTGATGAGGGGCATGTGGCAGGGCTGGTGTGTTGCAAAGATGAAGCCAGCCCCAGAGGAGCTCACCAGGCAAAAATGATGGGCATAGACGCCTTCAGTAACCAATTTTGGCCCGCAGATGTCCGGGTCTGCCTCTGCCCGTCGACACAGCACGCATTCTGGAGAGGAGAGAGCAAATGCACCTGAGAATGAGCACCTGTGTGGGGCCGGGGATGTGTTTCTGAGGGATTGCCCCCAGGGGCTGCTCTGTCCCTGCCTAGCTGGCTGCTGAGCAGGGATGGAAGCCTTGGAGAGGAAAAGGCACTGCAGGCATGGGTGTCCCGGAGGGTGCGCACTGCCCAGCCCTGCTCCCGCTTGACGAGGAGGGGCCCTCCCCCAGGATGGCTTTGGAGCTCCTGCCTCCCCCTGTCAACGCTCCCGGTCCCACGCCGACAGCCTTGGGAGTCCCTCTGCCAGGCTGTAGGAGGGGGACTTTGCTCTCACCCTGCTCCATCGAGTTGGGTGTCCTACACCTCCGCAAGGAGGTGTCAGACATCAACAGTGAGCGCTCGGAGAGTCCCTGTCCCAGCAGCGCTGGGGCGTCTTCTCCAGATGTTCCTCTGCTGTCTCTGAGGGAAAAGAGAGACGCGGGTGAGCTTGCAGCACAGGCCCAGAGCCCTGCGGTGTGGAGCCCCCTGCTCCCTCGGCAGCCCCCCCGAGAGCTCTGTCTCTGCCCTCTACTCCCCGCACCTCACCAGGTCGCACTGATGCACTGTGCCCAGCGTTCCCTTTTTCATAGGCCTGCCCCTGCCACCGGTCACAGTGGCTTCTGTGACATCAGCACCGTGCGCACCCAAATATGGGTGGGGCACCCTCAGCCACACACCCCCCACTGTGACACTGACACTGCATCACAGGGCTGGCTGTGAAGCGCAGTCAGGGACCTGAGCCCTTGGCACCCAGGTCCCTGGGGCGGCTGCTCCACGTGCAAGTGCAGAGTCAAGGGCCAGCTTAGGGACATGGCTTCCTGGTAAAGTTGGCAGTGTTAGCTTAACGGTTGGACTCGATGACCTTTAGGGCCTTCTCCAACATAAATGATTTCTGTGACTCTGAGGATCTGGGGGAAGAGATGACAAGTTCTGGGCCCTTCCTTGGTGACAACGAGGAGGGGAGAGGAGGTACCTGAACTGCGGGAGGTAATGAGTGACGCATCCACCCTCCACGGCACAGGGGAGATGGAACCTGCGGTCGCAGCCCATCTCCTGGCAGGTGATGGTGGCCGCCTCTCGCCACACACAAAGCGGTCCTGGAAAGAGTAGAGCAGACCCCATCAGCGGCAGCCTCAGGGTCTTCACAGCCAGACCCAGACGTCAGGGCAGGGCGCAGGATGTGGCCGCTGCTGGGCAACAGGCCGCAGATCCACCTGGCAGAGCGCGCTCCTGTGATGGAGCCTCTGTGGAGCTGCTGGGAGCAAGACTTCTGTCCCAGAGCCGGGTGGAAAGGCTGGGATTCCGTTCTTGTGTAGAACTTGCATCTTTGCTCTTTCCTTGCAAGTGTGGCCTGGACACAGGCTGACCTCTCTCATCTGCAAAGGAGGCGGCATCTGACAGTTGCTCGTCAGAATGTTTCCCTGTAGGACGAAAGAAAGAAGGAAATTGTGCCTAGGCCCAACCAAGAGGAAAAGGATATTTTCCCTTTCTGTTGATCCGAAGGTGTACGATAGGCAAGACTCTGCCAAATTTACCAGCAACCCATTGCTGAAAGAGAAGAAAAATAACCAGTGTTAAGCAAAGAAGGAATGGAAGTAACCCTGGAATAAAACAAAACGGATATTCTTGGATAACAAGATAAAGGCCCTTGTTGGGTCCCTGCACGATGGGTTCGTCCTGCCTTGTCTTCTGTCCCTTCATCACAAAAGGAATGACACCTGCCGTGGTTTCCAGGCCAGCCAAAAGAGAACATCTGTAGAATATTAGCCAATGTGACTGGACAAGACGCCCTGTGCCTTTCGGTTGCCACACCTATGAGTCCTTTCACACTGCTGTTGAAAGCAATGGCAGCCTGGAATCCTGTGGACATATGGGATGGCTGGGGGGATATAACAGTACAGCTGCAAGAAATTTTCAATGAGAAAATGAATATGAGCCGGCAGTGTGCGCTCGCAGCCCAGAAAGCCAACCGTGTCCTGGGCTGCACCAAAAGGAGTGTGACCAGCGGTTCGGAGGAGGTGCTCCTGCCCCTCTACTCTGCTCTCGTGAGACCTCACCTGGAGTATTGTGTGCAGTTCTGGTGTATCTGTATTTTCATTATGTAGTTCAAAACCAATTGTTAGTGCAGAAGGCTAACTGTTCTTTAACTGTTTATTTGCTAGGCTAGGAGCACGAGTGAAAAATTGTATTAAGAATGTTTGTTTTGAACCTTGTATGCATGTGCAGGTTGGGAAAGCACTGAACAAGGGGATAAAAAGGGCTTGGCGGTAATAAAGGAGGATTTGAGTCTCTGCATCCTCTGCATAAAGGAGGATTTGAGACTCTGCATCTGCACTTGAGTCCACGTCGTGAAACACCACAGGGCTGCTGCCGCTTTCCAGTGCTGTGGAGCCATAAGATGCCTCCGATGGCCACTGCCTGCTGGTGCTGGGGCTGCTGGTCTCAGGTGTTGATAAGCACTGGACAGCCTCTCACTGCCTGGCTGTGGGTGCTGCTTTTACCACATGTTGCCGGCGATTGGCTTCTCTCCTGCTGTCTTTGGGCTGCGTGTAGGCACTTGGGGTGTGACAGTTCAACTGGGAGCACGCTGGGCAGCCGTGGCATGGCCCGATTGTTGCAGTGCCAGTGTTTGGTGCCAGGTAACTGTGGCATGGCTATACGTGGATAACAGACACACTCGTAAAGAACCATCAGTGACTAGTTATTTGTTTACTCTCTTTTTTTTTTTTCAGCAATTCTAACAGAGTCTTTTCCCAATTTCCCTGGTGCCCTTCTTTCTGCAGCTTTGCTTCCTCCCTCTCCCTGGCCAGACTGTACCAAGAAGCACATTATACATGAAATAAAGGTTTGCTGTTTGCTAAATTACAGGTGGCAATGACCCCAGCTCACAGAACAGTAACCATTCCTACCTGAAGAATTAGCACATCTGTTACCTCTAAGGGAATAACGATGCAAAACATGTTACAGAATCTAATGTGCACCAATGGTCCACCAATGACAATAAAACCTAGAGAGGTTTAACAGCGTTGCAGCCAAAAGCACAGCCATAATACTATCAGATAAACAGAGAAATATATTTTTTTTAAATTCATTTGTAGCTGTGCAGCCTTTCTTCGGCCACTGTATCTGCAGTGTTCCTCCTTTCCATTTTATTTAAAACTGACATGCCTGTAAAGCAAGGAGATGGGAAATGAGGATTTTCTTCATTAAAAAAAAAAAAAAGTAAAAAAGGTTTAGGCTTAACTATGCCTCCTTCTAGAAGTTTCTTCAGCATTATCTTATTACTCACTTGATTTAAGTTTGTACATGAAAAGTCACAGAATCATAGAATGGTTTAGGTTGGAAAGGACCTTAAGATCATCTAGTTCCAACCCCCTGCCATGGGCAGGGACACCACACATAATAAACTATATCCCTCAAGACTCCGTTCAACCTGGCCTTGAACACTGCCAAGGATGCAGCGTTTACCACTTATTTGGGCAACGTGTTCCAGGGCCTCAGCACCCTCACAGTGAAGAATTTTTTCCTTATATCTAACCTAAAGTGCCCTCGTTTAAGCGTGAACCCTTTACAGGTAGGGCAGCACTTACTGCTTTTCTGCGATCCTCTCTACAGCATGCACTGAGCGGGAGTAGCAGACGTAGCTGGCCAACGCCTGTGTCAGGAAGTCCTGGATGTCTGAGGAGGAATGAGAACAGACTAGGCCAGGCACCCAAGGACATGAAGCGTACCAGGGAGCACCTGAACAACAGAGGCTAGAGGTGATATGCAGATAGACTCCACAACTCGTTAGAGCTGTAAAGCAGGGATGCTGTATTCGGCGCTGAGGCACATGGGGATTGCTCCTCCAAAGGCATGCGCACCTTTCTTTTGCCACTCAGTTTGTTTATATTCCATATAATGATTACCTAAACATGAGATTGCTTCACGCCTAATACATATGTAAAACTTATTCCGGTCTAGTATTATAATTAGTTTTCTGGCATTTGTCCCATTGGTGTGCCTGCGCAGTGCCTCCTGGTGGTGGTCGTTAGGGGGTCATGAGGATGAAGGCCTGTAGTTCCTCTTCATCACCGCGAGTAACCTCTTGCCTTCATGCAGACTCAATGGGGTCTTGGCTCCTGTCCAAACCTCAGGGTCAGTACAAGCTGATTTTATGTATCTTAAAGCAGAAACTTGTCAAGTTTGCAAATGTTGTTACTCTGGCTGTCTTTTGTTCCTTTTCTTTCTAAAGATACTATCTGAACAAGAATGTCTTAAATATTAAGCTATGAATCTGATCTACTACAATTCTGCTTCACCATTCTAGCAACTTAACTCTACAGTTCTGCTTCACCAAGCACAGCAACTGCTTAAGCAAGCAGGCACAATGATAACCTTTTATTTCCCGGTATCAGAGGGACTGATCCTCACTCAGAGAGACACACTGTCCCTGCTGCTGTGGAGAGCATGCTAATGCTCAGACAGCTAAGGAATAACCCCAGACTGGACATCTTAAAACTTAAAACCAAAAAGACTCTTAAAAGGGTATCCTAGGTCATGTATCTGATTCTGGAAGAAGCAGAACAGGCCAGACAAGGGCAGTGCCCAGCATCTCTTTGTACACTAAGACATAAGGCCCTCAACAGAGTCAGCAGATAGAGCCCAACGGAAGCCTGGTGAGCCTCTGGCCCTGGGACCAGCCAGACCTGCAACATTACTCCAAAGCAGAGGAGTGCAGTTTTACCTGTGCCCACCATCCCTGAGCCAGCAAAATGCTTGGCCAGGATGGCAGCAAGGCACATCAGGGTTTCCTCGTAGCCTGCAAAGAGAAAGAGGGAGCAGGGTTCACACCAACAGCCTGATGGGCAGCCCTGTGGCCCCAGCATTCTTGTGGACATGGCACAGGCCATGGAGTTCATTCCTGCTACAACTAACTCCAGCTTTGAGGTGTGCCTAGTTGTCAAAGCAGACAGCTGGGAAAACACATCTCCCAACAGAGCTTCTCACCTCAGTCTGCAGAGTCTGGAACATGTACTCAGAGAAAGGTAAAACCATGTAACTGAGTCAGACAGCAAGTGAGAGAGAACTAATGCAGAAGAGGCTGAGCCACACAAGTAACACCCTAGATCTATGCTGAAAAGCCATGTCCAGCCTGCAGGCCCTGAAGAAATCTGCTAACACTCAATTCTGCTGCTCCCTGAACAGCAGGCACAGCTCCCACTTAATGGATCTGAACACCTTAGCTATGTCTTGTTGGTAGGACAGCAGCCTTCCAGTATCTGAAGGGGGCCTATAGGGATGCTGGGGAGGGACTCTTCATTAGGGACTGTAGTGATAGGACAAGAGGTAATGGGTTTAAACATAAACAGGAGAAGTTCAGATTGGACATAAGGAGGAAAGTCTTTCCTGTTATGGTGAGGCACTGGAATAGGTTGCCCAGGGAAGTTGTGAAGGCTCCATCCCTGGCAGTGTTCATGGCCAGGTTGGATGAGGCCTTGGGTGATATGGTTTAGAGCAAGGTGTCCCTGCCCATGGCAGGGGGGTTGGAGCTTGATGATCTTAAGGTCCTTTCCAACCTTAACTGTTCTATGATTCTATGAGTCCCTCTCCAGCACTCTTGTAGGCCCGCTTCAGGTACTGGAAGGCTGCTATGACGTCTCCATGCAGCCTTCTCCAGTCTGAACAGCCCCAACTTTCTCAGCCTGTCTTCGTCTGGGAGGTGCTCCCACCCCCTGAATCATCTCGTCAGATAGGCTGTTCTCGACTTCACTTCTTGTGCATTTTGAAAAACACAGTTAAGGACTACTGAAAACCAGAGGGAAAAGTGATGTACCTGGAACTTCTGGATGCAAAGTGTCAAAAGCTCTCCAAAAGTCACTAACTGCTTTCCCATTCCTAATAGCAGCATTCCCTACATAAAAGGGCATTATTTCTAACCCCTCTCTTCGAGAACAGGCATCTTCACCTGCAGTTTTGCTGCCACATGTTACACAGGTGATTTTATAACCCTGCAACTAGTTTTATAACCCCATGACTGTGGGATTTGTAATACTGCTGCAACAGGAGCATGCTTCACATAAACTCTTCTCCTGGGCTCCCTCTCATATCAAGTTACAATGTTGTATGGACCTGATGCGACTGTTTGAAGCACATTTCCTATAACTTTTCCTACAAGGGTTAGAACTCATTAAGTCACTCAGTCACAAGGAACCTTTCTAAGGTGATTACACCTACTGAGAGCTCCTGTAACTTCAATAAAATTGCAGCTTAAAGAAAAGGGAATGAATGAACATGACAACAGAAGGAAAGAGGGTCTACCTTGACCATATCCTGATCTGACATTAGATGCATTTCCAGGAATGCAATCTGGCTCAAAAAAATAAATTACGTAAGAAGAAATAATTAAAGCCACGTACTTACACTTTCTAAGATCTGCATCAAAAATGCTGACATTGAGGTAAGTGAAAGCTTTCAGAGGGTTCCCTGAGCAAAGAGAAACACTCAGTTAATTTCTCTGAAATTTCACAGTTTCCCTTAAAACTAAGCCGTCTCCTAAGAATAAAGTGTGTCATAAGCCAAGAAAAAACCAAGAAAAAAACAAGAAAAAAAACAAACAAAAAACTCACCAAAAAAACCCTAAAAAAAAAAAAAAAAGTTTCACACAACAAACTGAAAACCAATCCGCTTTTAAAAGAATGGCTCCATATACTTTTAAAGAATGACGCAAAGTTCTTACCCTGGTCATCTTGTCTGATAATAATCTCCGGTTCCAAAACACGCCCAAACTTGCCAAATCTTTCCTGCAGTTCAGCCTGAGACACCACATGGCCACGCCCTCCAACGTACAAACAGAAGCACAGCAGCACAGCCAGTGTACAAGCCTTTCACAGCCTGCACCACTCTCTGAACACACCAGAGAGCCTAGTGAAGATCCTCCGAAACAGCATGTTATAAAAATTCCGTATTGGCCATGATCTGATTTAATTAATTTTTTATTACAATTGATTAATATCGGGAGGCAATAAGCAAGCAGCGCTGGGTGCGCTGGGGAGTCTCTGCTCCACCCAAGACGCACACCGAGAGTTCTGGGGTACAGTCTCTTATACTCCTCGGTCTTCGGTTTCAGCCAATCCTGTCGTCTCCTTCACCCGAACATCGACGTGGTTCCTTTTCATTGTTCTCCTCCTGTTGCTGGGATCTTATCTTTGGGTGATGAAACTTCTTAAAATGCCATTGAATTCCTTGGCAATACATTAACAGGGGATATCTGTCACAAGCTTAACCACCATCTTAGCCCCCTCAATTCCATTTCTTATATAGTTACATATTGAATACACAAGTTTCACCTCATCCCGTAACAGAATGTATCCCTGGATTACCTAACCCCCTTAAGGTATTCAAGCAGTTAAACAAAACACCCTCTGTAGTTAGCAAAGCATCTGAGACATTCAAGTAGTTAAACAAAGTACCCCTTAAAGTAACAAAGACTTTGATTAGGATTCCTTTGTTCCTTCTTTTCTTTCATCACTGTATTTACAAGAACTCCCATCTTAATCTGATCATTCGTATACATTCTACACATGATTTTCGATTCCTCCCAGAGTGCAATGATGACAAGGACTCTTAAATTTCTGACACGAATCATTCCTATATACCTCACAAGCAGACCTAGTATTTCTTGTGTGTGTGCTGGGCACCGAAACAGCAGACCTAGTATTTCTTGTGTGTGTGCTGGGCACCACGTGCCAGCAGGGCAGGAGCACTGCACAAGTGCAGTGCTCCACGCTGACCTAAGAACCCTAACTATTCTATGATTCTAAGAAGCAGTAGAGGACCACAGAGCAACCCTGTGCCACATGCAGCAGTTACACCATCTCCTGATTAGATCTGCAGTTGAGAGTACAGCGGCCAATCTGCATGAGTCCTTGGGAGAAGATGAGCACCTCGTAAATCCATTCAATTTATCTGCCTCCTTGCAGCCCTTCCAGTCACCCTGGGGGAAAAAAAAGGTCCACCACCTGCGTCCTCCGGCTCATGCTCATTGCTTGTTGCTGACTGGAGCAGCGTGAACACGAGGATTGGGTCTGGGGCCAGTGGGAGGTGCGATTGGAAGGAACTAAGAGGAAAGAAGGGGGAGTTTCCACAAGACACTAATAAGAAATCAGCAATAGAGAATAAGGAGCTGCCTGACAAAACAGCGCTTATTGCACCATTTTGAACAGCTAACTCTGGATCTGGTGTTCCAGTGGCTGTGTTTCCGGGGAGCGGGATGAAGTCGCGGACGGTGCCCCCCGCCTGGGCAGCCGTAGTGGTACTGGCCAGCTCGCTGCCGGTGGTTGGGCAGTTCGAAGAGCGTGTTGCGTGCAGACTTTAGTGCGGTTTGAGCGAAGTTTCCGGCTTTTCTTCCAGGGTCTGCGTGGTGGTGCTGGGGCAACCCCGAGCCCTGGAGCCGGGTCCTGTGGCGGGCGGCGGCAGTACTGGCTCTGCTAGCGAGCGCCGCTTCCTGTCATTGCCCTGTGAGATGTGAGGGTTAGGAGCAAAGCCGGGCAGCGCTGCACCTCGGCAGCTCCGTCCTTACAACCTGTTGAGTTCTGGTTCAAGCTTTCGTTGTGACAGCATAGAAATAAATGCTTAGCAGTGTACACGGGCAGGTACGTAGAAATGTGAAATGTTTACCATTAAAGTATCGGTATGTATGTGTGTGTGTGTTTCATTTGAGGAGAAATGATTGTTTGTTGTTAAAGGGTTTTTTTATTCATTTTATGCATGTAAGTGTGTTTTTATGCTGGTTTTGAGGTTATAATTAGTCTTTGAGTCTTCTGCACTGTAGTATAATCGCTTAAGGTAAATACCTGTAAGCAACGTATGTGTTTTGTTACCGTTTTCAAAACGGCTGTTAAAAAAGGAATTACTGACAGTCTGTAGTGAAGTTCTGGTTATTGTAATGTCTTTCTTTTTCTCAATGTACTCTTTATTATCACCAAAACTTTCTTCAATGCATCCACTTAAAAAAAAACCCTAATTTAATAGGATACATTAGAAGTTTTGAACTTCCGTTTCTTGTCCCCATGGATATTGTTTGTAATCATAACACTGCATAAGGTTGCTTTACAATTTCAGAGGCAGTTACAATGTCAGTGGTTCTCTAATTGTATATACTTTATTAAATGAGCAAATTTTTAATTTAAAACATTTGTAATATTTTCTTACATGTATTATTCAGGTGCTGTTTCTTATGACCTAAACCAACAAAATCCTATTCCCCCCCATGCATTTTTGTTGAGCCATGTTAGTGTAGATGTTACAAATACAGTTGTTTAAAGCCACATATAAAACTAGGTTTTTTCTTGTTGTTGTGGGTTTAGTTTCTTTTTCCCTAGGTGAAAGATACATTGGTATGGAGTGGCACAACATTTTCTACAGTCCTTTGAATGTGTTATGTCTAGGCTGAAAATCAGATTTTTTTTCTTAAAATTTAAGTTTGTCTTCAATTATTAATTAAATGTGGCTGTTTGTTTGTGTCTCTTTATTGCTGTTTACTTGAAAGACAGGTTATGCTGTTGTGTTAGTAGGAGCAGGTGTGCTTCATTTAATCAGATGCATCGTTAGATGAGGTGGTCAAAGCTGGATTCTGTTTCTGTAGCAGCTTAGGACTGGTTTTTATTTGCAGCCCAGCTGCTTGCTCTGTTAATTTAGAACAGCTGGATATGCTCCTGGATGAAATTATGATTAGTTGAAAAGGTTCTTAAAGAGTCTTTGACGATTTTAGATTCCTGATTTAACTTCTGTATTCAGAAGCTATGCAGTGATCTGTGACTTTGAATTTGCTTACTAATTACATTTAGAGTCAATAAATTCTTTGAGAAACTAATGCGACAAAACTACATTTTAATCACAGTTGCTATCTATATCAGAGGAAACTTGTTTCTTTTAGGTGAAGTCAGAAGTATGTTCATTGTCACTTTCTTGCTGCTATGTAGTAGCTGCCTGTATCCACTGGAGGTGGAATCTTTCCTGTTCATGATGCTTTTAGAGTGAGCTACTGTTTCTTAAGGAGGTTTTTTTGCATTCAGAATTACAGAACAAGTGGCTTTTTTGGTCTTGTAATGTGTCTTTCTAAGTGGGCTTTCTAGGGTTTAAGTAGGAGTTACACTGATCACAGAGTGCTGTAGTGTTAAGAGTGGAGTTTTACTGCAAGCCTAATTCTGTTTTCAAGTTGGTGGCAGAATTCCTGTCAAATTTGGTTGCTGAGGATCAAGGTTTATATGTTTGTGTTATCTTCTATTGTAGGCAGCAGTGTTTTGACACCTTAGAATTGTTTATGAGGGTATAAATGATTGTACTTGTTGAAGCTACCTGGGATATTTAAAAACTGTATTTAACAGTTCTTCAGCTCTCTAAATTCATAAAATAATAGAGTTGACTCTATTAGAATTGTCTAATATTATATTTGAGTTTCTTAATTCATTGGACAAAAACTTATTTTGAATATAGATTATTTCTTTTCTCCTAGGAAATTTATTTTGTTTTATCTAGTAACATCGATTCTGAAAAATGGACAGCAACGTTCGTTACGTTTATGAAGATGAAATCCAGTCACTGAAAGAGGAAATTAAACTGTTGGCTGAAAAGTATGAAGATAGCCAACAGGAACCCACCTTTTTTTCTGATGAGGAGATATTAATGTCAATGCAAGCTTTTTTTTTCACGTGTTGGATTAATAATGTTTCTTTATCAGAATTGTTTAGGATAAGTTTTTGCTTTTCTTAGGACTTTGTTATTTTTATAGTGCTGATCTTATTTATATCATGGCTTACATATGGTAAAAGACCACAAATAATAAATATTTGATCTCTGTTTACAGTCTTCTGTTGGTAGTTTGTGGGGGCTTAGGGTTTTGTTTGTTTGTTTTCTGAAAGGATGTTTAGTGGTCAGATCATGACGTCAGGTACAGTGCTGTGCAGGCCTTGCAAAGTTGTTGTCTGCAAAGGCCATGTTTTCCATTATGCACTGTGAAACAGCTCAGTTCCCATTTAATTTAAAAAAAAAAAAAGGTGGGAAGATGGGGATTGGAATTGGGGAGATGGACAGGTGTGACTAGACATATCCTAAGAAAATGCCATGTTTGGGCTTCTTATTTCCATTATTTAAGTGATACTCTACAGTAAATAAATGTACACTCCATACCTAAAATAAGTAATTTAGACAATAAAGACATCACAGCTCATTTTTGTTGTACATTCCTTAAAATAGATATTTGCATTTCAAGACTTCTAATAAAGGCTGTGTCTACATGATAGGGCACATAAGTATTTATGAAAGTTAAAATAGTTTACTGTTGCTGGTAATGTGATCCAGCTGAAATGTGGCTTATTGAAAACTGATCTTGGTCAGAAAACAACCAGATCATGTTAAAAGTGCTTTTTTTTTTTTTTTTTAAATGGTATTGCTGTACTGATGTGACAAAACATTTTCTTATGTCTTGGTCTTTTCCCCTTTTGATTATTTTTTTTTTTTTTTTTTTTTTTTTTTTTCTCCCCAGTTCTAGAAAATCATTCCAAAGAGAACTTGGGGGAGAATCTGAGGGACATGAATCTGCAGCAGACCTGAAAACTGAACTTGAAAGCCCAGAAACACGTCTTTCATTTTTAATGAAACTTAATGGTATTCAGTTCACAGGTCATTCCAAGAAAACATTGGAAAGAAGCAAGCATTTTTGTGCCCTTTTCTGGTGCTGTGTTGAGCATACTGTTTCTATTACATTTGAAAATGCATGTTTTAATTCTGCTTTCAATGTTAGCAGGAAGACAATTATTTTGAAATACAGTAGAATTTTCTCTATTAACAAGTAGCTTTTGAGTATAGTACTTCCCATAGTGGGAAAGTGAAAGACTGATGTAAAGTTAAATTTGGTTTCTTTTAACATGTTTAACTTGATTTTTTAATATGATGGATGATATCAGTTGGTACTTTAAATATGACTAATGGAAGAGATGCAATAGTTGTTGTATTGGAATTCTGATCAAGTATTAACTTCATTTTACAACAGCTAGAAACAAAATGTTGAGGAAGCACAGATTATCAGGGAATTGCTGCTCGTCTTTTCAATTGGAATCCCAGCTTTTTGATATGCAGGTAAGGATCAATGAACACCTAAACCCCCAATAACCACCAAGCAACCGAACAGAACTTCAAATGGGCTAGTGTCAATACTTCCTTTTCTATCTGAAAATGGTATTTTGTCATTTTGATTGCCTGAGTCTCCTTAACCTAAGCCTCGGTGGGTTGCTTTCACCCTGTAGCAGCTGGACCCAACTTTTGAATTTGATGTGCATTCAAGCAAAATAATTCTGAAGGTCAGGTTCAACATTCAGTTGTGAATTTCTTATCACAGAATCCTTTAGGTTGGAAAAGACCTTTAGGATCATGAAGCCCAACCATAAACCTAACACTGCCATGTCCCAATCACCCTTCCTTCCCAAAATATGCACCCTGCCAGATGCTGTTGCAGTCTAACATTGAAGTAAATCCCTGAACAGCACTGGATTTCCACTGACTATGCCAAATACCTGCTGGGGCTTTGCCCTGACCCGATACATCTTTCATCCCACAGCTGTCTCTGATCTCTCCCCATCACATTCTGTAGTCAGGTATCTTGTTCTAGAGACTGGAAAATTTCAAATCTTACCTCTCTTGAGGAAACTGAGGAAAAACACTACAAACTTGAACATTTTTTTCTTTGCTTCAGTTATATTTCTAATTTGCTTGGTTAGTGTCAGTAGCCATTACATCACAGGACTGCACAGAAGTTGCACTAAATACAGATTTTTTTTTGCAGGGAAGTTCTTTCATAATAATCTACTCTTAGCACAGAATTCAAAATGATAAACAGTGGGAAACAGCTGCTGTCCCAATTTGTTCTAATATAACCCAATTTTTAATAATATTTTTTACATCAGGAAACTTCCTTCTCCTGAAAACTTGGTTTTCAGCTCAGCTTTAAAGGTATTTTTTAAATTGAATGTAATTGAACTTAATAGTATTAAAAACTGCCTTCCTTTCTAATCTTAAGAAAAGCCATATTATGACTTTAGGAAATTAATATTTAAATAGTCACGTGTGGATTACATAAGATGAATAAGGTTATTTTGTAACCTCTGAAGTCCATGAATGACTTGAAACTTGTGATATTATTTTACCATGTTCTTGTATAAAACTATTTAGGTTTCAGCATGGAAATAGCTCACATCAGTTATGCTACTTGGTTAGATTTGTATTTATATCTCACCTGTATGCTCCTGTGGAATGATGACATCTTTTACTGTCTATCTAGATCAGATGATGTAAATTAACTGGATGTAAATTCAGAGCTACATTGGTGCTGCTTAAATCTATTGTACCACTTGATGGCAGCAGTTGTCTAGGTAATTCCTGAGAGTTGTAGTATTTCAGCGCTGATGACGTATGCTGGAGTAAGGCATATAGAATAATACTAAGTGTATACATTTAGAAAAAAAACACTTCAGATCAGTAGGTCCTCTGTGGGTGGAGGAGCCTGCCTCCATAGGTCTCAGTAAAGTTGTGACTTCAGGCCAGACTAAGGCCTGAAAATTTACCTTTTTAATGCCTATCCTTGTATATAAAAATGGAGAAACCTGTTTTCTAAGATATGGCATTAATGGTTGTATTCAAAACAACCTGTGCTGAGATCAGTGTCTGCAAGCTAGTGTAAGGTTGCAGGTAGTTTCAGCCGTCTTAAGAAATAAAAGACAACAGCTTGCTTTTTTTTTTTTTTTTTAAAGCTTAATAGATAACAAACACATTAGTATGCAGCAGAATAGAAAGGATAATTCTCTAATTTGATCTTAAATTGTTAAATGTCATTCACATTAAAAGCTGTATTCCAGGATACAGTTGTACAAAGAATGGTATGCAGATCAATGTTCACTCTGACTAGCTTTAAATGCTTGAGATTGTGCCTGTATTTCTGTAGTACTGGTCTCTGACTGCCTGACATAATAAAGAACCAGCTGAGATGTATGGTTTTGGCACAGATTAATGTGTAGTTTATATTCCCAAGAAGACTAGTGTTTTGCCAGCTTTGAGTGCAAACTAAGAAGCTCCTGTCTGCTCACCGTTGTGCATAGGTGAATGTTTACAAAGATCAAAATGCGAATGAGGAAAATAGGCTAATGCAAAAGCATTGCTTTATTTATTTTCCTCTCATACTGTCACACAGTATCACAGTATACTAGAGATTGGAAGGGACCTCAAAAGATCATCTAGTCCAATCCCCCTGTCGGAGCAGGAACACCTAGATAAGGTTACACAGGAATGTGTCCAGGCGAGTCCTTAGGTTTTAGGAGAGGACATATAAAACTTGTTTGAAAATCTGCCAAAACATGTATAAACCTCTTGAGAAAGCGTTCAAGTAAGAGTTGCTTCCTGCTCAAGAGCTTTCCTTTTGAATCTTATAACTTGACCCGTTTATTGGAAAGCCAGTTTCTTCAGAAGGTAGTGTGTTAGCCTGTGGGCTACTAGCAACTTCTCTGTAACTCCATGCATGTGTTGAACTTTTACTCTAAATTTAAAATGATTTTTTCTGTTGTTACTTACACAATCCACTAAACTTTGTAGTGTTTTGTTTTGCTTTTTCCTTTTTTTAGTGATGGCAGCGTTAGCAGCATTCCTGTCCAACCAGTACTATGGATTGCTATATATGTTTTCATATCCTGCTTGTCTGCTTAGTTTCCATTGCCATTCCCATTTGCTTGTGGTGACTGGGTATAAGAAAAATCAAGTACAATGTCCCCACTAGAAAGTGAAGCATTTGCTATAGTCTTCAAGCCACGATTGTAAGCTTTTTCATTCACTGTTATCTAACCTGTTACTCTGGTGTCTTCAAGAATGTGTAGAAAAAATATAATTAAGTTTTTTGTGGCTTCATTTCTACTATATGAATGTCTTTTTTAAAATTTTATTTTATTTTGGTAGGCTGTTAAATATTTAGAAACATTTTATTTTTACTGTCATGCACATATCCCCAAGTAACAGTTATTACTGTAAAAATTGATGGAATTTGGGGCACAACTATGGGCTTTAAAATAAAAAATAAAAGGAAAGCTAACAGTATTTTTTAATTTTTATTTTTTTAAACTTAGGGTAGCATTATTATGGTTTTCAGATGAAACCTTATATTTGAATTTTCAGGTATATGTGACAGGGATTTTGCTGGAAAATTAGAGTCTTAAAGAAGTGGAAGTGATAAGAAAGGAAGTAGATGAATCTCTTTTATACCAGATATAAAGGAAGACTTCTTTTATATTTTCTAAATGCTGACAAGTTCAGCTATTATTCCAAAACCTTGTTGCATGAATAATATTGATGCTGTTGAAATGACAGAAATTTTCCGCACATATAAGCTGTAGTTTAAAAAATGCCATTTTAAGGATTGTATTACTTGGTAGCATTTGGATATATTTTTATTATTTTATATACAAATAGATAACTTTATTTCTCCATGCTAGAGAAATTACTAACATACTGTGGTGTTCCTTATCTAGAACAAAGGAAATGTGTCTGCTGCTATTACTGATCTCAGTATTATAATGGAGCCTAGGGGAAATTCAGATTTGGACAAATTTGTGTCAAGGTAAGGTGGAGGTTTGGTTTTGTTTTTTTTTTTTTTTGTGTGGGGTGTTTGTTTTTTTTTAAGTAAAGTTATTGTATGGGATATTTGATACTAAAGGCAATACTGAGTTGTCATGTAAATTGCTGTCAGCCAATTTCTTTGTTTAGTAATGTTCTGTTAGCACAACCTAAACTCTTAGTCCTGGTCTGTATCCTTCTGTAGAGGAAATGAAATGCATATGATTTTTAAAGCTGGAAACGACCATTACAATGCATTTTAAATAGAAATAATTTTAGGATTATCACGTGTTTTAGCTGTTTGAAATTGTTTGGTTCAGAGAAAGGTAGAAGTATATAATCTCAGCTATCATATTTTAATTTATAAAATCAACACGTTAATTGCGTCTCAGATGTGTATGTGAGTTGTAGATGTGCAATGTGGGTAACTAAGGGCTAAAAGTGTATGTCCAGAACAACTTTCCAGTACTTGCCTGTTTCTAATTCTCTGCTTACTATTCAGTTTCTTTTCTTTGCATCAGGATTTGTTTTACTGATATTTTAAAAGCAGTACAATATAATTTAAAAACTTGGAGTAGTGTATTTGTGCAATGGCTTATGCAAATGTGCATTCTAAAACTCAAGCATATGACCGAATGCTGCTTCTTGATTGTTTTCTGGAGGTTGTTACACAGGAGGAATAATGATCAAGTTACTTGTCTCCAGTATTCTACTTTGAAATCTGCTAGCAGATCTCTCTGAGAACAAATGTTTTATATCTAATTATTATTGGGTTGATTTAATCCTATTCTCTAAGTGATTTCTGTTGTTTTATATTATTTTTAGACTTTGGGAGGGAGAAGGAAGGCAAATGAATGGGTGAAAGAAAGGTCTGCTCAGTTACCTCAGGTAACTGAACAGACTGATTAGTCTGCACTGAAAGCTGAGGCTTTGGAATTTCCATACAGATACACTAAAGCTGGTGGCATAACTGAGAATAGTAGTTGACTGCTTTCAAGAAGTAGGGTTTAGAAAAGGAAATTACCCTGTTTTGTTGTTTTGGGTTTTTTTTTTCATGAGCTTTTTCTGACAGCAGAAGTGTCTTGGAACTTAATAGAAAGTAATGTGTTGAAGTAGTGGCAGACCTTATTTTATCCTGGCTTGAGCACTGCTCCCTTGTCCCTGTCTCTTCACTACCCTGGTCCTTTTTCACATTATGCTGGTATTAATAAATAAACAGAAGTTTTCATGAGCGATGTAAGATGAATTAAGGCTTTGCTGTCAATGAAGCAATCAGTTCTTTCTTTCTCCTTAGTTTTGTTTGCACGTACTATCTGCTGTCTCATTGGGTTGACCCTGACTACGTTTCTAAATATCCGACAGCCTTGCCCACCTTGCACTTCCCCAGCCCCTTCAAATTCATTTTTTTTTTTGTTTGTCTTGTCCTGCAAACAGTGTTTGTGGCTGATCTAAGGCAGTAGGTATATAACCAGAGTGGGATTGATGTTCACTATGTCTGAAAGCAGCCCACTGTCAGATTGACTAAATCTGATTGTGTGATCTTCCTTTATAGCTTGTTTTCCCAATACCCTTGTTAAACTAGTTATATTTTTTTTTTAAGTCCTAATCTCCATTTTCCATGTCCAGTTTCAGGCTTTTCCCAACTTGCTCTTTATTCTTCAGTGCATCAGCTGCTCTTAGAATCTTGATTCCTACTTCTTCCTTCCCTTTCCCTCCATTCTTGTTGCATTGTTTATTCTCTTCAGCCTTCCTACCAGTCTCTCATTCCTTTCTTTTGCCTCCTTGGCCTAATCTTGCAAATCCATTGTCTAGCTCTGTTCTGTTTCCTCTGCTGGCCTGGATTTTTTTCTCCTTGGTTTTCTAATTTTTTTTTTAAAATACGTTTTTCATAATGCATGACAGAAAAGGGGTCTTTAAGAGCACCAGAGTTAAAAACTTGGCATTCAGTTGTAATTTCCAAGCCCATCATGCTTTGGAAGAAAACAGAGGAATGCTAGAATACTTAAGCAAAATCTTTTTAAAAGAAGCAAAATTCAGCAAGCTATTTTCAACCAGGTACTGCTGCAATATATAATACTTATTTTTAAAAGAGACCATTATTTCTTAAATATGTTTTAACAATAAAATATGTATGCAAATGGAATCACATTATTTAGTCTTCTATTTTGGATTTTACTTGTGTCCCCTTTGAACCAGTTCTCACTTATGTTACACTTTATTACTGTTAAGGACCGCAATATCTATGAAAAAATATTTTTTTTCTTTTGTTTTTCACTTGATACCTCGTTAATTGTAGAGTTAGTTCACTGCTGCATGGATTACCTAGTCAAATAGGAGTTTTCAGATAATTTCTTATATCCTTCTTTTTACTAACTAGTTAAAATGTAGAAGTCAGAGTAAAGGATTTAGGACAGGTCTGCATTTAATATATATTAAACACTGCATGGGCAAGGCATCTTGGAAATGAGGGGAAACATGAATTCTTCCCACAGCTGTAAGAGTCATTCTTTGGTTTTATATGTTAGTGCAAGAAGTCTTGCATACTGCAGTGAGTTTAAAATAGATTTTTCTCTCTTTAAATAGCTAAAGGATCATATTAAAGGAGCCTTAAACACTTCTACAACAGTTAAGTTTCTTACATAGTTTTGTGTTTTTGATACTGTTTTGTAAAAGTGAAATAGTGTTTGGATAAAGGCCATGTGATTTTAACCTGATACAGGGTTACTCTCTGCTGAGTATACTTTTTGCTGGTTTTGGATTACTTCTTCGTTGTATGGATGTCAGCTTTGGAGATGGGTGTTTTTGGCTCCCAGTGGATTTATTTTTTTTTTTTCTTTATCCGGTGACATTTTGTAATGCTAAATTCTTTCTAAAACAAAAAAGAGGCTTAAATTTTTAACATGCACTCTATTAGTACCTTGCTTATTTATACCAAGTTCTCTTAGCATTTTAGTGTTTGTTGTGGTTGGGTTCAGCATTAGGAATTAGGCTAACTTAGTCTAATTAGAAATTATTGTTTATGGGCACTTTAAGTGCTGTGAGTCATTTAACGGAAGTGATGCTCTTATGCAGCCTTTCCCTTGCAGATACAGAAAAGCATGTCTAATGCATATGTCTGTTCATGCCAGCACGGGTTTTCCTTTTTTCTAAACACTGAATCCAGTGTTCTATCTTGGATTTAGCCAACACTGTATCTGTACATGAGAGATGTATATGCTCAGATATAATTGGAAGTCTAACTTTTACATCTGGAAGGGGTTCTTTGAACTTAGCCAAAATCGTCTTTCTGCTTGGTGATCTAACCTTGAAAATTTTCATCTGCTATATTGCCTAAAGATGAATCTGAAGGGAAAGAAGAAATAAAACCAAACTAAAGGTATAATGCTAAAACAAGGTCATAAGGTTTGTGATAGTCTTTTAAATTGCATAAAAATGGATACTCGTGCCAAGTTTCAAAAAAAGAATTTTAAGTATGTAGTTTTGTAACAATTGTTACCCTCTTCTAGGTATGTAGATTTTAAAAGTATATTTCAGTATGTATAGAACCACGTTTGCTAAACAGTGACATGCGGGCTGTCATTACTAAGTCTTGATTTTTTTTATTATAGTATGTGTAGATTTCTATATGTATAGTTATAAGTTATGGTTAAAAAAAAAAAAGCTTTACGGAACATAAAGCTACTCAGCTGTTGCAAATCAGTATGTGTCTGCATCCTTCCAGGGGTTCAATTTTTGCCTGTGCTGCCAGCAGTTTTTTCATCTTGGCCTGATTTTGTTGGCAGCTGTGACTACTGTGGTAACTTCCTCTAATGATGCTGTTCTTTCCAGGCTAAGATGAAACTTGTTTGGCTTTTCATTTACATTTTCAATATCTGAATGAACTGGATATGTTTTTTCCTATTTATGTTTGTGCAACTTGTTAAGCATTGCCATTCTTGTATATTAAATACTGCTGGATCCAAGGCACAGTTCTGCCTTGAGTGGCTGAAGTGACTTGGTAATTCACTGTTGCAACCATTCTGTTAATGGCCTCAAGCTTCCCCTCTCAGCTGTTCTGAAGATCCAAAAAGAATAGTTAATGTTGAACAGAAATGATGTTATAAGTCAAATGTAGAATTTAGATCTTCTGTAACTTTCTGAAATATTCTTTAATATTTCAGAAATATTCTTCAGTCAGGTTTTGTAAGCTTGTGAAATCCTGTGTTAGTAACTGAAATGAATCTTTGTATTTTCAAACTGGTGCTTGCCAGGTATGTTTTGACAAAGGCTAATAGTCTGTTTCCTTTGATTGTGGCTTTATATCAACAATGCCATGAAGCTCATCACCCTTATGATTAAAGAATCATGTTGCTTCGTGTATTGACAATTAGCTTTTGTGGCATTTTTGTTCTTTCCATTCTTGCCATGTTTCTTTCACAAAAACTGCACACCCTTTTCCAGCAGTTTTCCTCACTCCCCTGACAACATTGAGTGGATCATTGGCTATTTAGCAGTTTATGTCATCATAAGTTGTCACCTTTCCTTTCTCTGTCCTGATTCTTCTATTACTAGAAAATTGAAGACTAATTTTTTTTTTTTTTTGTGTATTTCTTAAGAAGAAACCCCTCCAAGACAAACTCTTCTTTTCCCCCTCGTCACAAAGCAGCCTCCTCCTAGCTATTACTCTTTCCTCTTTTGATTAGAGCTCAAAATCTGTAAATATGGTCCTTATAGTTGCTGTCACACATGATCTAATGAACAGACCTTCTTGCTTACTGGTTTCAAGGTTCATTTTGAAAAGCTGAATGTCATGTGAGAGGAGGCATATAACATGTCATGTACAGACTAGTTGAATAAGACAAAGATCTCAGGAATATTCAGAGCTTATTGATGCAATTTGGTAAATCTTCCCAGTTGTAGGTTCAAGTTTTACTATGCAGCATCTTGAAAGTTATTTGGTAAATAAGAGTATGACATGAACAAGCATAAAGTTAAAATAAGATTTTAAAGGTGGCTATTTTGTCACTTTATCACGTTTTGCATTAAAGACTAACTTGATTACTGCTTACCTTTCTGAGGAGCTGAAAATATTGGTTTATAAATGAATTCTTCAATATTTTCAGTATCTACACTACAGTGTTCTTTCCTGTTGTGCTAAGTTTTTGGGGGCGGGGAGGACAGAGGAGTCTATCTCTGGCTTCAAATTTGAACAATACTGATCACAATTTCTGGAAGAAGTGCAAATTTTAAGCTGTAGAATGGTATGTGGGAGTAATACTGCTTGGGTTAAAGAGTGTATTTTTCTTTTGTAGCAGTGAAAAATGTGGAAGTCTTTTAACATTTTTCAGAAGTCTTTCATCTTATGCTGAATGGTATGAACATTGCAGTTGCACCTTCCTACATTTCAAGGTAGTGGCTGTCAAGCTTTTGTGTATTGGTGTACTGCATTTAGTTCTTTAAGTGGCTCATTGAAATAGCAATGGAGGTGAAATTATTGCACTTTAGCAGAGTATGGGTGATAGCGGAATAGACTTCACAACTTGGTTAAAGTTGTAAAGTAGGTACGCTTTATTCAGCTGAAGGCGCACGGGGGATTGGTCCTCCAAAAGGCATGCACGCCTCAGTGCCGTTTTACATTTATCCTGTAAAGTCATACATATGCATTAGGTCGCACGGTACGCCTATACATATTCATATTCTATCCCCGCTTCGTATTCTAATGAGCTAAAAGGCTCTCCACACATTCGCAGTGCCTCCTGCTGGTCTTGGGCAGGGGTCTTCAGATGAAGTAAGTAGTGTTCCTCTTGTGGGTAGGGGTCTTCAAGATGAAGTAAACGAGTCTTCCTCAGGCTTGAACTTTTTACCTCTGGTCCTCACGCATGCTCTTTAGGAGCTGGATGGGTGTGGTCTATGTCCAACTGGTTTAATGAGCTATTCTCCTCATTAGGAGGTTCTGTCCTGGTACTGCCTGATAAGGCATCTGCTAAGCTTGTCAAGCAAGCTATAACTTAAGCAGTACCCCCTTGCACAACCCCCCTCTGTACATTTTGTCTAACCCCCCGTACAACCCCCCTGTACACAATAGGCCACATCAGTTTTCAATTCCCCCCTTTCCTATAAAATAAGTAAATTCTTTTACTTAAGAGGTACCCAGGTCTCTTCAATGGATCTGCGAAACATATTTGATACACACTGGATTAAGCAAAGAATTGTCATTAAAACTAAAAGAACTACAGCCAGAATCCAAATCCCTTGTTTAACTCCTTAGTCCACCCTGTAATCCCAAATCCATTCAACCAATCATCCAACCCTCCAACAACTTCCAGTTTCTTCATGTTTTCCTGTAACTCTTGTAATTTGGCATAGGTGGATTTGGAATGGTCTGTGGTCTGTTAAATTCATACAACACACACCTTCAAAATCTTCACATCTGTGACCATGGGCTAGTAAGAGAAAGTGTCGTCTACTTGCCCACTGGCCTGAGGCCTGTATGGAACATGTAGTTGCCAAATAATTTCTAATTTTTGCTAATTTCTTGTAACTATTTTGTACTAAAGGGTGAGCCTCATTCAGAAGAAATTGCCTCTGGTACTCCAGAACAAGGTATTACACTATTTAACAGTGTTCCAATTACTTGTCGTGCGTTATTTATTCTACAAGGGAATGCTTCTGGCCACCCTGAAAAAGTATTCGTTAACACCAACAGATATTGGTCTCGATAATTCAGGAAAAATTATTTGTCAGTGCTGTCCCAGATAACTTCCTCCCCAGTTGTACCAATTTGATTTCTACTTTCAATTTTAGGCTTATTCTTGAGGCAGAGCTGACACTGTCACTAACTGAACTGTGTTATATAAATCCCTTCCTTCAATTTGTTCATCTAAGTATTTATACAAAGAGTTGCTACCTCAATGAGTTTTATAATTTGCCCATAAGGTATCTAATCCTAATCTTTGTTTTCCTCTCCTTTGAGATCTCCAATCAATTTTCTATCCTCCTCTGAACATCTAGGTTTAGATTTCTCAGTTGTTAGTTTGCCATCAGGGATTAAGGGAATGAGTTTAGATTGTTCAGCTGCTCATTTGCCTTCAAAATTGGCCAAATTATTTCCAATTTCCTGATCAGATTCACTTTGTTGATGCCCTCAACAATACATAATAGCTACTTCCTCAGGTAGCTGAAGAGCTTTCAGTAGTCATAGAATTTCTGTAGAATGTTTAATCTGTTTCTCCCGTGTGTTCAAAAGGTCCTCATTCTTTCCAGATGGCACACTGTGGATGGACCACACCAAATGCATATTTAGAATCAGTCCAAATATTTATCCTTTTGTCCTTAGCTAATTCCAGGGCACGTTCCACAAGTTTCTTTCAAATCTGGTTGGCTTGAATATACAGTTTCACATAGTGGCCAAGCAGTCAGGTGTTAATATTTCTGTTGATTGACAACATTAGTGACTAGTTTCTGTATTATCATGTTGCACAAGGGTGGCCTGGTATTTAAAAAAACATGAAGGAGATAACCAGTGGGCTTTTTCTGTTCCAGGACTGCTGATACCACTTGGGACACTAGCACAGTAATCCTTTGTCCCAAGGTGAATTTGCGAGCCTCTTCAATATTCATGACAACTGCTGTCACAGCCCTTATGCATCCAGGCCATCCTTTGCTTGCTTCATCCAGCTGCTTTGAAAAATGCACCACTTCCCTCTTATAGGGTCCTAATTTCTGAGTAAGGACCACCAAAGCTATTCCCTGTTCTTCATAGGAATATAGCCAAAAGGATTTAGTCATATCCAGAAGTCAGAGCTACAGCTCTCATTAGCCCTAGTTTTTAATTTCTAAAGCCCTCCTCTGATGGATCAATCTATTCCAAAGAGAGAGGGGTTTCTTTTAACAGTTCATATAGGGGTCTTACCAGAACACCATAATCATGCATCCAAAGTTTGCATCATCCAGTCATTCCCAGGAACGTCTGGAGCTCCTTGACGGTCGATGGTCTTGGAGTCTGGTGAATGGCTTCTTTTCTAGCAGTTCCAGGTTCTCTCTGTCCTCCTGTTATTTCATAACCTAGGTAGGAAACTCAGGTTTGAATTAGTTGGGCCTTGTCTGGATACCCGATAACCATTCAGTCCAAAAAAATTTAACAATCCCATTGTCCACTGGATACATTCTTCCTTTGTTTCTGTAGCAATTAACAGATCATCGCATATTGTAACAGAGTTCCCATCTGAGTAGGTGGCTGCCATGATTAGGTAATACTGTCCAAGTTAATTGAGTTTCCCTTCCTGTGTCAGGATTTTCCCATTCAAAAGCAAATAACTTCGGCTTTCTTTGGCCAATGGTAAGCAAATGAAAGCGTCCTTTAAATCCAGGACGGGAAACCGTTTCTGATTATTATTCAGTTTAGTTAATAAGTCATTGAATTAGTTACTACTGGACAAATATCCTCTGCAATTTTGTTGATTGCCCTAAGACCATGAACCAGTCTGCAACGTTTCCCATCATATTTCTTTACTGGCCAGATAGGAGTATTATATTCCAATTTACATTCAATTAATAATCTATATTTTAAAATTTATCAATAATTTTTTTATTCCCTTTGATCTTCTAATTTTAAGGGATACTGTTTTATTCTAATTGGGCAGGCCCCCCTTTTTATTTCCACTTTAACAGGCAAAGCATTTTTTGGCTTACCTGGAACTTCAGATGCCCATACTCCCACATATACCTGATTAAGGATTTCTTCTATTTCAGGGAGGTCCTCCTGTTTGCTTTTTCTGTTGAATTAAAGATAAAACTGCAATTAATTGATTTTTAACTCTTAATTCCATTTTGCCTTCTTTAAATGTTGCTTCTTGCCCTAATGACAATTTTGGAGAATCTAGCATGCATAAAAATGTTATGTATTCCTATTTGTTATACTTTAAGGGTTACGTTGTTTTGCACTTTTTTTCTTTTCGGGGGGGGGGGGGGTGTGTCGGTTTTTTTTTTTTCTTTTCCTTGGTGGCCAGTAGCTCCCACATCTGTAACAAATTCTTTTCACTCTGATTTAATGCCGAATAAGTTGCTCCTATATCCACTAAAATTCCACTTTATTTCCTCTAGTCCATAGTTTTAATTAACCAGTGGATCTGCTACGGTAGATTCCCCAGGTCCCCTGTCAGTCTAGTTCTGATTCAGCCACCGGAGCCACCCCATGCCACTCCCTCCCCTGCAGGGCAGTCTCACTTCCAATGTTCAAAACCCCCCACAGCACACACACACCCATCCGGTCGCATAGGAGAAGAACCCACTTGTTTGCCTGCCCCAGCACCCATCCCGTGCTCAAACACAGGAGCTGTGCGAGCTCCCCTCCTTTCTACTTGGTTCCCCCCCCCCCCCCCCTTTTTTTTCCACTCACAGTTGCTCACCCTGCTCTGCAGAGGTTTCAGATGCCTGCCGCTGCAACAGCACTTCTGGTGTAATGTGAATGCGCTGCTTGTTGCATCTTATTTGCATACCTGCACAAGCTTCACAGTCAGTGACATCAGATCAGGGCTAGTGACATTCCTCCCTGCCAGGAGAGGAATAAGTGACTTCTAAATTCCTATGGACACAGAAGTGTATGTATAAAACCACTTTCCTTAGTAATTTCATCATAGCATTTATTTCAACACCTACCTATGCTCAAAGCCACAAGATTGCTCCAAAGCCATTTTTCCAATGGTTTCCTGTGGGAACTAAAGGCTTCTTCTTTACCAACATCTTAAATCTCAGGCACAAAGATACAGATAAAACCTGTCCAAATGGGCATGGGTCATCAAGCTGGAGCTTATTGTGAAAGGGAGGATATTGACCTGTGCAGCAGCATCTCAGCTGCCACCGAAACCTATCAGTTCTCACAGATGATCACAGAACTTTCCAATAAGGAAATACTCGGATCATAATTGTAACAGCCATTTCAATGGAGGAATCTGTGACTTCGTGTGTACGGAGCGAAGTCTGAGACCTCCAAGCACCTCCCACATTTAGAAATCAAATAGCAGGTTTGATTTTCAGATTTTCTGATTTTTTTTTTTAAATTATTTTCAAGTCACTGAAATCAATGATGTGGTATAAATAATTCATCAAAAACGTGAAAAGTAACATCATGTTAAATGTTGAGAGGCAGGTGTAACTAGCAGTGAGTGCAGGTAATTTCATTCCATTACCACTGGACAATAGGGAGCTCAGAGATTTGCAGAAGTGACAAGCCAGCTAGTGTATCTGCTCCTTAGCTTGTTGTTATACAGTCATCCAGAGCCCAGCCATAGGCACAATGCTGTAGCATCCCAGAGAGAGAAGAGCTAGCACTTCCTAGCTTGCTAGGAATGTCTAGTAGGAAGAGAGCAGTGCTGAAAGGAAGTTGTGTAGTAATAATGCCTCTCCTGCCCTCACCACCCCACAAAGCCTCAGCTCATATAGAAACCACTGACAATATGGTGCTTTAAAATGTTAATAGCTTTGTCAGATACCCTATTAAGTCCCAGTGGTTAAATGTCAGAGTTGCCAAAGTGATAAATCTGTTATGCTAAATGTTTCAATTATTTATTTTTAGGTGAAGCAACTTATTGCCCCTGCCTGCTGTGCATTATGAAAACTCACACAAATAAGTCTGAGACTCACCAAACACTGTGACATTTTATAAAAGGTCAATTTCGTAGCAGGAAAGCACAAGATTGGCACAGTAAATATATTACAGTAAAAAGCAGTATAATATACTAGGGTTTTTTTGTGTGTGTGCTGTGAAAGCTGGCAATTAGACAATCATTGTCATGATAAAAATGCTGTTTAAAAAAAACAACCCAGTGCTCCTGTAATTGTGTATTATAAGGTATTTGATACAGATGAAGGCTCTCATATCTTATTTGCCCCTACTTGCCTTTGCATGGTCACATGGTCAATAACCTGCACATTTCTAGAATGCAAACATGTGCTCAAGTACTTTGCATATTGCCGTTCACCAGCATCAATTTCAGTGGCCTCATATATCATTTCAAGCTATAGTGTTTCATTTTACAGCGTGGTCCTGAACGATCCTGCTGTCAACTGAAAGCATTTGTCCAGGTCTCATTAACAGTGGAAGGAGATAATTTTTATTGGATTGTGTTAATGTTGTCTAGGTACTTTTACCTTCCATGTTAATATTTTTCCCCTTTCCCATGTAATCCTAAAACCGAAACCAAAATAAGTAATATGGGGTAAATATAGTACACACATTACCCTGCAGAGCAGGAGGTTGCACACATCCCCCAAAAGTAAAATAAAATTTTGAAAACTATTTTCTGCCAAAGTTCAAACAGTATCATCTTGTAACTGCGATATGGGGAACAACTAAAAACTGGTAAGGACAATGATTTCAAATGCATCTGCTGCCATAAATTCCTTGTTTAGATATTTGTGTAGTAGCTGCCAGTCTCTCCTGGGAGTCAACTTTCACATTGTTGTCCCCATGCAGATGTATCTGGCTGCCACCAACCAGTTAAGCTTCAAAATTTCAAGTTCTTAATGAGGTAATGAAATATAAATGCATAATTTCTGTGATTGTTTTCACAGAAAACACAAACCTGGATATCATAAGCCTACAAGCAAGAAAAAAAAGCTCATTTGTATAGCAACAAATACTGTAATTCTGACTTCGGAAAATGAAACGAGATTCTATTCCTGTATTGTCAACTGCTTTCGAGGTAATTCACTCCTGTCAAACACTCTCACACACTCATGCCAGCTTCCTTCCATGCTTCTATCTTTTGATCAACCAAATCAATAGGAGATTGCATGGGGACATGTTGTCAGCCAAGAACCTATCAACTAGCTTGTCTGGCTACACCTGGAGTTTTAAAGGCCACTGAGGGGAGAATTAATATTTGGGGTTTTGCACAGAGCCTGTGCAATCATTTCTGGTGTTGCTTTGAGGAATTAACACATGTCAAAACAGAAATACTATTTAAGGGCTATTGATGATACATTACATCTAAATCTCCCTTGATTAATAGTGCACACAAAATTAGCCAGCTAGCTTTCTCCAAGCATGTAGTCAGAACTATCCACTTTATGTGAGGCCTCCAAGATAAAGTATACCTGCCTATGAGATAAGGTACTTTAAGGAGATACAAAATACATATGCTGTTTAATATACTGATTTTATTTACATATGCTGCCTTTTCTTTATCCACTTTTTGTAAGTCCGAATTTTCTACTCTCTCCTATCTGACATGAAACAGCAATGATGCATCAAATCAGCAATTTCTCTATGATTAAAAGGACTCCTTTTTAAGAGCAAAGCACACTTCAAGCAGTTGAAAATGAACTGAAAGAGGTGCAACCTCATTTTGCCTAAATCTTCTAGTTATTTAATGAACTGGAAAAGCTGGTTTTTCGGTTCAACTCAAAAAACCTGTCTTTGTTCCCAGAGTAGAGTTTCAGAATTCATCTTTCAGCAGCAAGCCAAGAGTGCCTGGAGGCCTCAGTGCACAGCAGGAAAGGTACAATTTGGTATTTTCATGTTGTAAAGTAAGCCACAGCTTGCTTCATAGAATATTCATTATTCTCATAAATTACCCAAAAATAAATCAATGTTACAGCACTTACAGTAAAATGCATTCTAAGTCCCTATGGCAGAATAGTGATTTTGTTTAACATCAGCATCTCAGGAGTGAGGTGAGGGAACAATGGGGAAGTCCAACTTTATCCACCAGTGCAAAGAGCTATAAATATCTGGAAACTTCGTAAACAGGTCTTGGAAACAAGCTCTTCCTTCAGAAATCTGATCTCGTACTCTTAGGTCTTGGAGGAACCCCAGCTCTGCCTAGTAAATTTCTCAATGGGAGTATCCTTTGTCTTTGTTAGAAAAGAAAAACACACTCTTGTGAAATGTTAGGGTGCAGAAATTTATGAACAGTTCATAGTAGACATCAGTGCATGTAAACCAATACTACTTCTCAGAATCCTGATCTGAGAAACAAAATCATCTGTGACAGGGCTATATGCTGATTGCTCCTGTGCATGGGTAACATCATTGTAGCAGGGAAAAAAGATCTGGAGAACTAGGATTTTTCCAAGAAAATAGTCCAGCAATGCTCCATTCTGAACTTTTTATGAAGCTTGGCTAAATGGGATGAAAAGTGGATTAGTTTAAAACAAAGTAGATCACTTCTGTCCCTCCAAGCCTAGCAGCTGAAGTTCTCAGTGGCGAGACTCGCCATCTCGGGCAGTGTCCCAGCGCCATCTCCTGGGAGTTTTGCTGGCGCTGGCAGCACACCTTAACTGGCTTTGTAGAGACCGAAGCAAGCACGTTTCATTCAAGTACTTCTATTTTTCTTCTCTCACAGAAGCAATCAAGTTTCAAGAACGTTCAAGTACTTGCAT
The DNA here is from genome assembly GCF_033783945.1 of Neopsephotus bourkii. NCBI lineage: Eukaryota > Metazoa > Chordata > Aves > Psittaciformes > Psittacidae > Neopsephotus > Neopsephotus bourkii. The sequence goes on along the minus strand of NW_026900965.1, from coordinate 127,365 downwards.
CACTTACGGAAACATCACCCCCAAAATATTCTGCTCCCTTTTCTCACTTCAACTCCTGAGTTACCCTCAATTCATGGGCTGGCTGATCAAATAGTGCCACTCTTGCTCTAGAGAAAAGCTTGACCTGTATGAAGTACCACCCTCGCGTTTTCCTTCCAGAAGTCTTCATTATGTCTGTAGGTGGAGTGTCATAAGGATGACAAAAGAAAGCATTCACCCCAAATGACCTGAAGTTAAGGAAGGAATAGTCTTTTCAAGATGAGCGTTAACCATTGGAAAAGTTGGGTTAGCTTGACACAAGTACAGCACAGGCTATTTTCTAAGAATTATGCCTCGCAGCCCGACACATTCAAAATGAACTATTCAGAGACAATGGCGTTGCTGTACAAGGCAGTTTGCAGGATTCAGGTGTTACACCAGAAATAGAACTGCTTCATACTACAAAAAAAGTCTCCTTCCTCATGTAAGAAAACAATACACTAGAGAAGTGAGGCCATATCTTAAAAGAAAGGAGGCCATGTCTTCAAAGTCTGTTATTAAAGTTATAAGGATCTAAGCTTATTCTCTTGATGAAAAGGAAGCTTCATTTTTAAGTATCAGAAGTTTTCAATGTATAGAATAGACTGATACTGAATAAGGTTGCCCTCTGCCTGAATCTAGTACAGAAACTAGATTTATTCAGATCTGGGGGGCTGGAGGGAGGACTGGAGCAGAAAACAGTGGAAGTCACTGTGCCTATCCCCAAGAAATTTTCCTTTGTGTGATCCGAGTGTCTTAGGACATCAGGACTGCATGACCCGATTTTATATATAGAAACTCTTACCCCCTTCAGCCAGTGATGCACAGTAATACACACATCACACCTTCCTACAGCCAAGTAAGTTCTGAAGAGACGATGGACAATTTCAGTATTACCAGATATCTTCATGTCAAAATATAGACCAAATTTCCATTAAATGGTGCTTACCTTAGTCTTTGCTAGGTAAAGAATTGACATCTCCATTAACAGACAAAAAACATTCTCTGATCTGCAAGTTAATTGATGAACATAAGGTAAAATAAATAGGAGTTATGCTCAGATTTGAGTTAGCTATGGTACTTATCAGGAAGAATCAGAAGGCAAAAGGACATAAGGTCCTAAAACACCTTTTTACTTTTTTCTTCAGAGGAGCTGATAAAAGAACAATACAGAGCTAGCCCCAGTCTCAACTAGGAGGACAAAAAATGTAATCCCATTACTCCATTCTTTCTGAAGAAGTGAATATGCGCCTTTCTTGGATTATATTTTTATTCCCTTTCTGCTCAGGAAATAACTGGAAATCCTGACATGGAGAAAGGAGATACATAAAGTATGAGCCATTCTCTAGGCTACCAGCATATATAGGCTCAAACTTCAACTGTAGGAAGTACAAAAATCACAGACCCTTGATCAAAACAAAAGGGAACACGCTTTATTTCTTTATTAAAAATGTGTAACCATGGAGTTTGATAACCAAGCCTACACTTACGAAGGAATTTAATTCAGTATGGCTCTTCCAAATGCAAAGGCTAATTTGAGGACAGAAAATGGACAAGTTAAATTTCATGCATGTATATATAGCCACTCTCGTGCTCAGGTTATAATGAAGACACCCATTTAAATGGCTTCCAGAAAAAAACAGTTTTCATAGCCTTAAGATAGCTCAGCAACACTGACGAAATTTTAGTAAATATAAGAGCTTAGAAAAATTGGCAATACAGCTCAAGTGCAGTAGCATTCCTAAATATCAGTGACTTGACTATACTGAGGGACTCCACTTCCTAGTTAGCTGCACAGATAAATTGCAATTTACCAGAGTAATCGAAGCAATTTTGTCAGTTAACCATGAAATCAGGAAGAAGCACATAGTAGTTGAAACAATGAAATTGTATATTTGATAAGGAGAATAAACACTATCAGCAATTTCAGTTACATGAAATAGCTGAAGATACTTCTGTTACTTTCCACACATTTAGATCAATAAAGAAATCATACAGGCAACGATCAAGTAATTCAGTGCTCTTCTAATTCTCCATTTACCTAGCATGTTTTCTTGTTAAATAAGAGCTGTAAGGCCATTTGATGATTTAACGATAAGCCATCAACCTGTCATACAAGGCAACATGATAGCATATGTATTTCACTGCGGGCAAGTGCAAGGTTATACACAATGGAAGGATCAATGCAGCTAAACAGGCACATGCTGATGGGTTCTAAAATTAACTGAAACTACTCAGAAAAAAGTTAAGGGTCAAGATTGAAGCTGACTGAAAAAGAACATCTGTTAAAAATGGGAAAAACCCCAGACAAAATGTTAAGGCAAAGCATAAATATCCCAAGTACTGTCCCATTGTTTAAGACTGTTTTATCATAGAAGCACAGGATGGTTCAGGTTGGAAGGGATCTTCAAGATCAGCTAGTTCCAGTCCTACTGCAATGGCCAGGGTCACCTTCACCTTGCACATTTCCTGCCTCCATCTATAAAAGATTTCTGTAAAGTGAACAACTTGCGTCTACATCGGGTAACAATCTTCACTGGTGTGTTCTAGAGCCCTGAAAGAGATCAGTTCAGGTATCTGGACTACAGATAGCAGAAGACAGGAGATCTGGAGAAAGACAAGTATTCAAAGTATAAAATCCTACCTGTGAAGAGATACTGACATTGCATTTATTTTTATTTAAAATTATCTGACCATACCTGGATTTTACATTTGCTCTCGGGTGAGCTAGCTGCACAGGATTTGGAGAAGGCTGAGGTTCTGAATGACTTCTTTGCCTCGGTCTTCTCTAGCAAAGGCTCTGACAGCACCACCCAAGTCTTGGAAGGCAGACGCAGGGACTGTGAGAATGGAGACCTTGGGCCCACTGTAGGAGAGGAACTGGTTCGAGACCATCTTAAAAATCTGAATGTGCACAAGTCCATGGGTCCTGATGAAATCCATCTGCGGGTCCTGAAGGAGCTGGCAAATGAAGTTGCTAAGCCGCTGGCCATCATATTTGAAAAATCATGGCAGTCAGGTGAAGTTCCCGACAACTGGAAAAAGGGAAATATAACCCCCATTTTCAAGAAGGGGAAAATGGATGACCAGGGCAATTACAGACCAGTCAGTCTCACCTCTGTGCCTGGCAAAATCTTGGAGCAGATTCTCCTGGAAGGCATACTAAGGCACATGAAAAACAACAAGGTGCTTGGTGACAGCCAGCATGGCTTCCCCAAGGGGAAATCCTGCCTGACCAATTTGGTGGCCTTCTATGATGGGGCTACAGAACTGATGGACAGCGGTAAAGCAGTTGATGTCATCTACCTGGACTTGTGTAAAGTGTTCAGCACTGTCCCACACGACATTCTTGTCTCTAAATTGGAGAGACATCAATTTGATGAATGGACCACTCGGTGGATAAAGAACTGGCTGGATGGCCACGCACAAAGAGTTGTGGTCAATGGCTCAGTGTCCAGCTGGAGACTAGTAACGAGTGGTGTCTCTCAGGGATCAGTGTTGGGACCGGTCTTGTTTAACATCTTCGTCGCTGACATGGACAGAGGGATTGAGTGCGTCCTCAGCAAGTTTGCCGATGACACCAAGCTGTGTGGTTCGGTTGATACGCTGGAGGGAAGGAATGCCATCCAGAGGGACTTTGACACGCTTGTGAGGTGGGCTGATGCCAACCTCATGAAGTTTAACCATGCCAAGTGCAAGGTCCTACACCTGGGTCGGAGCAATCCCAGGCACAGCTACAGGCTGGGCAGAGAAGAGATTCAGAGCAGCCCAAGGAGAAGGACTTGGGGGTGCTGGTCGATGAGAAAATGAACATGAGCCAGCAGTGTGCGCTTGCAGCCCAGAAACCAACCGTATCCTGGCCGGCATCAAAAGGACTGTGACCAGCAGGTCGAAGGAGGTGATACTGACCCTTTATTCTGCTCTCGTGAGACCTCACCTGGAGCATTGTGTGCAGTTCTGGTGTCCTCAACATAAAAAGGACATGGATCTGTTGGAACAAGTCCAGAGGAGGGCCACGAGGATGATCAGGGGACTGGAGCACCTCCTGTATGAAGACAAGCAGAGAAAGTTGGGGCTGTTCAGCCTGGAGAAGAGAAGGCTGCGTGGAGACCTCATAGCAGCCTTCCAGTATCTGAAGGGGGCATATAGGGATGCTGGGGGTGGACTCTTCATTAGGGACTGTCGTGACAGGACAAGGGGGTAATGGGTTAAAACTTAAACAGGGGAAGTTTAGATTGGATATAAGGAGGAAACTCTTTCCTGTTAGGGTAGTGAGGCACTGGAATAGGTTGTCCAGGGAGGTTGTGAATGCTTCATCCCTGGCAGTGTTCAAGGCTAGGTTGGACGAGTCCTTGGGTAATATGGTTTAGAGCAAGGTGTCCCTGTCCATGGCAGGGGGATTGGAACTTGATGGTCTTAAGGTCCTTTCCCACCCTAACTATTCTATGATTCTATGAAAAGAGGGAAGAAAATGGCAATACCAAACATGAGCTAACAAAAAGGAAATCTGAGTTCTCACACAAACAGAAGATGAAACAAAAAGTTGAAGAAATGGAAGAGGTAAAAGATTTGTGAATCAGGCTCATTTTGTCGCTGTCAAGTTAGAAAAAAACCCAAACCATCAATATTTCTCTAAGGACAAGACATGGAAGAGTGTAAGGGTACAACTCCATTTCACAGTCAAGAAACTGGAGAAGCAACTTAGTATGAGAATCTGATCTTGCAAATCAGGATCTACAGAACTGAACTATGCGTTATCCTTACAATGAGACATTTCATGCTCAGACAATCTACTGGAGAAGAATAAAGAAAGCCATATACAAGTTTTGATGTGTAGTCGATTTTTCTAATCGTAGCTATACTGGCCACCTGAAAAAGCAACCATTTCGCACAAGCATAGTACTTCCTGCACAATGGATAAATTATGAACACTTCCAAGGACACCATTCCTTAAAAAAAAATAAAAAATGGACTCAGACACAAGCTTTCTTGAACAGCATTTCAGTTTTAATGAAGTAAAAAATTAATAACATCAGAACAATTCTATACATCTATATACATACTTCAGGACATAATGAAGTATCAATTACTTCCCATGTACAATCAACTGAACTAATACAATAGAAATATGACCTAAACAAGGGAATACAAACATGCTGTTGCAAGATTATTTAGCTTGTTTTGATCGAAGCCATCACTTGATGATTAGATGATCGCTTTCCTTCTGTTTTTGTTCTATAAGAATCTGAAAGAGATTATATTTCAAGGGTTACTCAGCATTTCTTCAGAGACAAATTACACGCACTTCTAGACCCATGTAATCAGCAACCTGTTTTTTCCCCAGAAGTTGTTTTCAGAATGAAATTTCCTTATTATCTTTTAGCCAGAGGTCCCCAGTACAGAAAAACTCTTTTATTGCATCAGAATAAGTGACATACCAGGGACATACAAAATCACTTTTTTTTTGCTGAAACAAATACCAAAGTCCAAAGCAAAATGTGATCTGAAACCAGCTCTCACTTCTAAACTCTAATACTCATTTTGTGAAACAGGAAGTGTTCGGAGAACGTATTTTTATCTTAATTTCCTATAGTTTTCTCTGCTTTCCCGGAATTTGGTCTGTCATTTTCCCTTTTACTTCCAAGCTTCTTAGCTTCTTTTGCTTTGAATTTGTCATTTTCTTCACCCTCCTGTGAAAAACATTTTCATTTCTGCTGTATTCATTCATGCTATTTACAGAAAATTCAATAGCATACATATCTCACTATGGGCAACCATAGTTACTGTCAAAACCATCTACATGGATTTCAGAAGTCATAAATCAAGCTCTGGCCTAGAAGACTTGTTCTAGGCTGACTTAGGGCAACACAACTTAAGTACACACAAAAGGCTATCTAAACTGTGCTTTGAAAAGCATGGACGTACCATCATCCTACAGTAGCAAATATCAGCTGGGCATAAATGGAATTGGAAGTTACCTTTGGTGCTCACTTGCCCTGCAAAGTTAATTGTACTTGCAGACTTTTGTAGCTTTAGTACTTCAATTATGCTATTCCAAATCTATGGACAGGTGAGAAGACAGAGAAAGTAAAACAGCAGAAAGAAGAGGCCAAAAGCAACGGCTAGGTAGAATCAAGAAATAAATAAGTATTTTCAAACTTCTTATGCAACTTGATTAGACCTTCAGATTTGTTCTGTCCCCTTAATAGCCTACTTTAAATCACAATTACAGAAGTAGATCACAGTGGACAGAAGAGTAACCTGTAATCACCGAAGAAGCAGGGATATCTAGAGGGCAAGAAATGTCAGTTGAATACAGCTTTCTCTTAGCTCTTTTTGGCTTCAGCTCATTTTCTTTTATGCTTTCTGGTTCTGCAGAGTTAGGAGAGCTTATTGCAATCAGCTTCTTTGCTAGATGAAAATATTTAATCATAAATCAATGTCTTACTGTGTTTGTAAACCTCAAAACTAATGAATAAAGCAAGCTTTACTAAAAAGAACTTAAAAGTTAAAGAGATATTGTCTGAAGTTTAAATATAAAAATTCAGATGTGGTATTTGACTACCACAGTTTTCTGTGGCTGGAAGAAGTTTTTCATAGCTTCAGGTGCAAAAGCTTTAATGTGCTATTTAAAGTTGTCCTTTAAAATCAATTAGGAGTCAGATTTCACTGGAAAATAAACAATTCCAAAGAAGTTAAACAACACGCTTAACACTTCTTTGTGCTGACAGGAGCACAGGGTAGAGTCAATTTTCTCTATATATTTCTGTAGTTTTACCAAGGCAGGACTAGCTCTATAAAGAGATGACTGTATGCATATTATGAGCTAGAAAAGAAGACATCCTGAACAATAGCAAGTTACGCAAAAGAGAAAAATACAGGACATAATAAAGGTTACAAACTAGACCTCATTTGCCCAAATTCAGTATTTTCAGAGTGAAATTTTGAGTAACCTGAATTTGGCTTACATTGATGACAATGTTGTTCTCATGGAGCCAAATCTGACAAGCCTGCAATGTTTTAAAAATCCCACTATTGCCATCTAGACTGTCTTACAGCAGGTAAGATGTACTCTGTATCAAGTCAAGTTTTTCAGTTGGTATAGAGATCTTAATTTTAATCAGCCACACCAAATAATGACTGATCTGGCTTTAACCAAACAATTGTGTCTTTTAGAATTCAACACAGGCAGTTCCTTGTGCCCACTGCTAATTTTATTTTTGTTTTAAACACAGTAACTCAGAAATTCTGTTTTAATACAGGAAAGAATAAAATGTTCTTTAGTAGAAAGTCCCAGCAGTTAATCTTCCCAAGGCTATGCTTAAACTTAGTGAAATCCATTAATCGCTTCATAGTCAGCTTATTGAAGTCTTCCAAATATTTTCATAAGACACCAGCTTTTAGGTTCTGTAGAACTACATTTTTTCTCCCATATATGTACATAAAGAAAAGCATTAATACAGTTTACACAGAAACAAAGTGGTGGGGAGGTGGGGTGTGGGTAAGGAGGGATCGCTTATAGAGCAAGGGAAGATTTAGAATCTGGATTCAGCTCTTTATTTTTCTCTTTAGAGCAGCAGGACAAGTCCCTGAAAGTGCCCTTGAACTGTTTTACTGTAAGCAAAACCAAAGTAACTCCAACATGTTGAGCTTAACAGTTATGTCTTTTATGATGAATTTATATGCATATATTCCACACTGCATCCTTTCATTCCATCCAGTTTACCTTTCACAACCTAAACTTGATAACCATGTGGTCTTTGCAATCAAGACAGCCTTTTCTGCTCTGCAAGATTTAATAAAGCAGGCCCCAGTTCAGACTCCTTTATTTCATGAACAAAACAGCAACTTAATGAAGCAGACTTATCATTGAACAGTATATGTATTAATAGGTTACAGTAGAAAAAAGCTATTCTGCAATGCCCAGAGAATATGCAACGAGACTTATTTGTTCTGTACAAACCTTTAGACTGAATAATAGTAGGAGAACTTTGGAAGAAATCTCCAATTTTTTGAAGCTTTCCATCTTTCTTTTTAGCAGAGTTTTTACTTGAAGTGAATTCTTGCTTTCTTAAGGGGTATGGTTTTCTAAGCTGTTTAGTAGACATCTGTAAAAAAATACAAGAGCACTGCTTAAGTTGCAAGTTGACTTACCTTAAAGTTTAATTTCATTTTATTTTACCATAATGTTATTTTCAAGCTGACATTTTGAGTTTTCCTACTGACACCTCTGTTCACCCTACCACAACAACAACAACAAAAAAAAAAAAATACAAACAGCCTTGTTTTATACCCAGAATTAAAAAACATTGTCAAAGTTTCACAGAACACATTTAAGGGCATGAGAAATATAGAAAACAGTTTCTTAAAGAAAAAAAAAATTTTCAAAGTTGTAGGCAATTTCATTAGACCACCTATTCTAGTCATAACTAAAACAAGAGAAAACTGGTGGGGAAAATGTATCCATTACCCATCCTCTGAACCCACCCAGTTTACTACTAATGCCTAAAACAATCCTCACAATTTTCATACGTATAGGTGAAATAAACCTTGCTTTTACTTCAAAGGCATTGCCTATAACATTATGTATATTGATAGTATGTTCAATATTCAATATGGAAGGTCATTCCCTATGAATGATTGTACAGTGCAGCTAGTACACATTTTTGGTAAATACAGAATTACTCTTTTTGGTTAGTTTATTGAGTTTAGGAAGACAACGTGTTTAGAATCCTATTCAAGTACATAGATAAAGAGAAGATACTGCTGCATATGTCTGCTCCTTTCACAAGTCCACCTTCACAGAAAAGGCCAAACTAACTTCAGAAATAGAATAAAATCAAACCATTTGCTTGTTGCTTGTAGAAGGCAAGTTAGTCATAGCAGGTTTTGCATTTTTTTTTGTTCTCGCTTTTCACAAAATCCTAAGAAAATAAATATGACAAATTTTACCTAAGATTCTTCTAGAAAAAAACAACAATTATTTATATTACAGAAGCAGTCACTGTTTAAGTGCTGTGACTAACAGTATGGAGCCATGGGCTAATACTGGATAGAAGTCATTATTCAAATGTGAATTAAATGCTAAACAGACTTGTGGAAGGGAACTAGAAATACCTGTGGTCAAACCATTCAGACGTTTATTATTTTCCTCCTTCCATTGTTTCCTATACTTCTGGCTTTAAGACATTTGAGAAGCAAATACACAAATTTTAGTTAACTCAATAAATTGAAATGAAAATTCAGAATTACAGTGACAATTATAAAAACATGTCAGTGACATTGACAGCTTAACATGATAGTGTTAAGCTGTCATTAAAAGATGACTTTCATCTCATTCATTATTGCCAAGAGATTTCAGGTAACCAATAGCCATACCAACTGATAAGTGTCAGAAGAGAATTTTGTTCTTTGCCTAATTATACAAGAGTCTCAGCAAAAGATGTGGGTTTTTTAAAAAGCACACCCAAACCCCCCAAAAATTCCAACCCGAAACTACACCACTTCTTAAAAAAAAAAAAAAGGGAGATGAGCAGTATGTGTTTGAGCACCACAGGTTTCCCCCCAGCCCTTACTTTTACTGCTGACAACATGCTTTTCTGTTTCAGACAATTTAAAAACAAATTGTGTCTTCAGTAGACTCGTGACAGTTAAAGTTGCTGAATCCTTTTATAATCCATTTAGCATAACAAATTATATTTAAGAGTCATACTTGGGTGAACAGAACAGCAATAAGATACTTTTAAATTTAGTTTCATGTTATTGAAAGGTTACTTAGCTAAATGTTCTCCCATAAGGGTATGAACACAAACTACACTGAAAGGATTTAAATGAATAGGTAAAACAATCTTCTCTAAAAACTCTAATTATTCTATGATTCTATAACTACATTAGATTAAATACCTGTAGGAAAATTGGTACTTTTTCAGTGCCATCAGAATGGTGGTTATTTTTACACCTACCTTGCCAGCAAGCTGAAAAAATACTACTCTCAGAAGAAAACTGGTTCAAGCCACAAGAAACTTAAATCAGCTCTGGACATGCTTCCAGAATGAAGTGTTGTATTCCAGATGAACTAACTTACACAGCTTTTAACAGGTTTAACAAAATGAGTTTATCGAAGCCCTGTTGCACAGAAATCACGGAAGTGATTATTTATCTTAACTATTTTATTTAGAGATTAAAAAACATCACTTGGGAATGACTGAGCAAGAAATGCTAGAAAAGCATCAGACACTTCACTCTTCAGCTGAGACAAGTTCACTCACTAAAACACCACTTACTACCTAGACAAATCATCCACAATCCCATACTTACCTGTCAGCTTCAAAAGTCCTTAAAAGCATAGAGATTCATAAGCCCCACAAGTACGATTAAAGTACCACCACAATGTGCTCTTATGGTTTCAAGGCTTTCTTAAGTGTCTCAGAGAAAGCTGTGTTGGCACTGATAGAAGGCAGAGGGATGGAACATGCAGTTCAGGTAGGAGAAGTGAAGACTTTTACCACCTTGGACTGCTGTGGAGCCTTTGTCCCACATGTAAACACCACAGCACATTAAGAGGGCTGGAGTATATAATCTAGTACAACTGAAGAAATTAAAGAGGTATTAAGGCCTTCAGAAAACAGGAGGTTCAGGTGCTGGTACATAGTCCCTTCAAGTACAAAAAGATCAAAGAGAACACAAGCTGGAGGAAAAGTGGAAGGAAGTGGTCTTGAAACTTTGAAATGCACTGATTTAATGCACAGGATTAACTTGTAATTGACCGTTAGAGGGGTTTATAATTGACATCAATAATTGTCTAAACCAAAAGAAAAATTTCTATAGAACTGGTCTGCAATCCCGCATATATCACAGCTGGAGGCAGAAGCAAATGGTGCTTGTAGGGAGAGAGAAATGTAAAAGGTGAAGAGAAAGTGCAAATCAGAGACAAGGGGCCAGAGTGTGGACAAACTAAAGTCTATCACCTTATTCATCACAGGCCAGAGATTTGTTCACTTGGCAGGCAGGGGGAAGGACAGGATGATGTTTGAAGAAGCTTAAATATACCCTACATATATCTTTTGGGTCTCAGTGAGAATCAGGAGGATAGGATTTTAACAAATTATCAGAGTACTTAGAGAAAAGCTGCACAACGTAATGTCAGTTGGTCTAGGTCATACCTCATCCATCTCTTCACTTTTATTTCTTGGCTTGAGCATTTTAACTGTAACTGGTATGGTGCTACCCTGCTGCTTCACCTCCATCTTACTGGGTTGCAAAGGAGGTGTGAGCTGGATTTTCATCTCTGGTTTTGGGAACCGACTAGTTTTTCCATTTTCTGTAGACACTTCAGACAAGTCAAGCACAATTTCAGAATGGTCCTGCAAGCATAGGAACATTTTAAGAAAGCAAGCTTTAAAATAACTATGACTTAAATGCTATAATACATATCCTTCTCCAGTGGATTGCTTAGCAAGCATTCCTTTTTCTAGCAGTCAGCTTTTGGAATACTTTTAATAAAAGCAAAGAAATCTACTTCAACTACAGCAGAATTCAACTCTTATTTTCTAAAACTTTTGCTAAATTTTAAAAGGTTAACACTTCCATGCATGACCACAGAACTTAGTCTTCCTTGCTGAACTCAGCCTGATACTTTACAAGTCATTTTTCTCAAGGGCAGAGATAGCTAGTCACAGTTTTCACAGCTAGCAGTAGTAGCATTGACATGATTTTACTCATGTTAACTCTGCTGCTCTTTAGGAACTGGGCAGTAGTAGGAGCTTGAGAGAAAAGTATAGTCTTTCTCCAGCTTGTTTTCAGGGAGCTTTCCCTCCCCCTTCTACACTTAGAGAAATTAATTGTGTGAGTAACAAGTTTCGACTGATTCAAGACAAATTCAACTGATGAGGACTTCCTCACTCTGCTTAATAATCAGCCACCTTATGAGCCTCAACGATAGCTAAGTTTTCAAGAACACATGATTCAGGTCAGATATATTCACATGATTATATCATGCAGCTTTTATTGCTACCAAGAGCAACAAAACTAGGTGATCTGATCATCAAGAAAGATTTACAGAAAAAAAAAAAACCCACCCCAAAAAACCCATGAAAAAACAAACCCCAAAACCTTTTAGAATTGTTTGGGCAACAGGAAACAGGACTTTTTGAATTACTAAAATCTATTTATGCTAACAGATTATAAGAAATGTCCTGCTGGGTTTTACCAGCAGTCCATCTAGTTCAATATTCTGCCTCTGACAGAATTCTGCCTCTGACAGTGGCAAAGGGAGATGCTGTTATTTGAGGGATAAAATGTGTGATCCCGGCCACCTTGTCGTCTGTTGTCTCCATACTCACCCAGCACTCTCAATTGTTGCATTAGAGGGGTCAAAGGATATACCTTTGCCTAATCCTCAGAGTACCCATTTGTGAATATAGTTACAGATTACAAATACAAGTTTTTCTGTTCCCTGATGATAGTACCTGTTTTCAGAGGATCATTAGTGGCTTCAGATAGGAATAAGTTATTTAATTGTTTAAATTATCTCCTATTAGTTTCATCAACAGCTTCACAGTTCTTGCAGAACTTTAGGAAAGACAGTTTCAGCTTTTGTTTACCCACCACAACCATGATTTTGTAAACCTCAGCTCCATAACTCTCCAGTAGCCTTAACCTCTCTTAATCATACGAGTGCCATCTTCTTAACCTCTTCTTAAATGGCAGGAGACGTATCCCCTTGAATGCTTTAGTTTTTCTTCTTTATTGTCACAATGTGTTTCCCAGGAATTATTTGACTTCTCCCCCCCAAAACTTTACCCCATTCACTTCAACATCCACAGAAGTTTCTCACATCATAATCCTCCTAGACACCTCCACTTACCCATAGGAACAAATATTGTCTCTACTTCCTTGAGGTAAATACGTGAGCAACAAATGTTCACAACAATTCTTCAATAACTACTTTAATAGCAAAAAAAAAAAATATGATGGTGCTCTCTTACCTGTTATTACAAAGCCGTGTAAAGCACTAACCCTTCTGAGAGCTACTCTGTCCTCCCTCATTCATCACAAGCTTTATCTATATGGCACTAGCCGAACTGATGAACTAGCAAGAAACTAGCCAGACAGTCTTATTTGGCAGTAGACAGGAAAGAGATGAAGAGATGCATTTTGTCATTCATTCCAGTTCTGTAGCAAGAGGAGAAATGCATGTCCTAGCAGCCAGAGGAGGGATTGCTAGGAAATCCACTTTCAGCCCTGTTCACTATTAACTAGCAATAGAGCCACACAGCATTAATTCAGTTTAGCAGGAGAACTATATCATTAAATACTGTTCAAGTATTTAATGATACGCAAGACTTCAGTCAGAATTGGAAGTCTCAGTATAGTTGCAAGCCTTTCAATTTTTCCTTCCGGAAATAAGCAAAGTTGATATTTTCTTTGCGTAAACTTCAAATATTGTTTTGGTTTTCTGTGGGATGCAAGATACTGTTTTGCTCTTCTGAACCCCCATATAGGTTGGAAGCTCCTATTACAGAAACATCTCTATTACCACAGTATAGGCAATATCACAAAAGTTTTGAGCTGAAATTCCCTGAACACAGTCAAACTGGAATGGCACTACAATGTCTTCAAATCTCGAGAACCTGGGTTAGTTAACTAGTTTTCCCCTCAGGTATGCAAGTTCTATAAACTTATCGAGGGAGGGTATTCTATTAATGTAAGTACCCTGTTTCTGATAGCAAAAGTGGGAGATGGAAAGAATGAACAAGAACTCAGAAATGAAGATAAAGTATGAAGGACTATGAGCAATAAATTCTGTCAGATTCCCAGTGTTGCTGAAACACGTATTGAGAAAACAACAAAAGTTATTAAAAACTTATAATTAGTACATACTTTCCATAACAAACCATACCTCTTTGTTTACAGTCTGATCTATTTCATCTTGTCCTTCTTCAGGTAAAGGTACTTCTGCCATAGACAGAAGACTTTTATGGTTAACCTGCTGTTTCAGTTCCTTTATAAATTCATCTTTCTCAGCCAGCTGTTTCCTTAGTTCTTCTATATCAGGTTCCTTATCCTAAAAATCATAGCAAAACATGCCACAAATTGCAGGGCTGGCAAAAGAAAATATACGCACAAGCATAGTTACTTGGAAGCATCAGTTTTAGAACTACAAGCCAAACCAGTCAGTTATCCAACAAAAAGCCAACAATTTTATGTATGAGTGGTCACTATTTAAAGTGAAGGGAAGTCATGTAACACCCAGGGAAGATGTAACGTAAATTTTTGTTTTACTCTACTTATGTGAAGTTATAAATAGTTCACCTCCCATTTGCTCATTAAGTCCCTGGGGCTGTGAAAAAAGCAGCAGCTATGATAACTGTTTCAGATCTCCAGTTCAACTTTGCAATCAAAGGATCAAAGAGACTTTAAATAAACTACTAAATGTTCTGAAACTTTGGTTACTGTTACAAATTCAATTTCAAACATAAAGCTTCTATTTTTAAGGAGCTGCTAATGGCTTCAATATGACAATAAGAAGACAAAAACTGAGCCAAAACACAAAAAAGTATTGTGTTTTGTAGAATTAATGCATAACAAAGTAAAAAAGAAAAAAAAATCCCGCAAGAACAAGAGAGAGAGAACCTTTCCCAAATCCTTTAGTGCAGCCTGTTTCAGTTCTGCTATTTCCTTATCTTTTTGTGTGGTGTTAGAAACCAAAGTCTTGAGCTGTATTTCCAAAGCTTCTACTAATTTATCTCTTTCTTCACGCCACTTTTGAAGATTGTTGTCCTTTTCTGCCAGCTGTGCAGCAGCAAGACTTTCTTAAATAGGGGAAAAAACAAAAATTAGAATTGAACACCAGTTCTACGCACTATCTGAACTGTTCTGATAGTTTGGTTTCACATAGCATTACTGTTTTATGGCCTGAGTAGACTTGAAAGCCTATACTGGTCTGACAAAGCTCGCATAGAGCTATTTTCAGAAAAAGGAATACAAAAGCAAACTATGCTTCAATTAGAAAATCTGCATTATATTTATACTCTTTGTTAGCAATAAAATCAGAGCGAGCAAGTCTCAGGCAAGCGAAGTCACAGATAATGTTAAAGTAGTCTTAAGCTCCTAATACCCTCCTGTACTGGTTGCAGGTCCAGAAAGTCATTGCCAACTATATCTGGATGCAAATACAGTTTTAGATTGGTCAGATTTGTTTAATAACTTTAGATAATCAAGAAATACAACCATGATGCAGCCTGGTGAACAGGTAAGCTATTTACCTTGCTATTAGCTCTGTTGAAACTGATACAGGAACAAAACCACTAGCATTTTAACAAAGTATTTTTACTCTAAATCTCAAAAGAAGATTTTTTGTTAACTTCTGCTTTTAGGAAAATGTCGGAGGAGAGACACGAATCAAGAAGACAATCCCAATATGAGTTACGCTTCTTGTTCGATTTATTGCACAGGCTCACCTAATTTATACCATTGGTGATAGTTTACGTGATAGCTGTACATCTTTCATTGGCTACATAAATTCACACGCCTGTCTATACATTGCTATTGGCTAAGCTAAGTTTTACACACATATCTCTGCAGCAGCAGAGTGCGTGCCTTGTGATAAGCGGTGCATTCCTTATGGCCAGCAAGCTCCTGTTTCAGCGTTCTGCTTACTTTTCTTCGACTCCAGGCCTCCCCGGCTCAGCTGAGTCAGAGAGAGTTCAAGGCTGTCTCACTCAGCTCTAATCCTGGGTTGTGCAGGCCCTCGTGAGAATAACCATTGCTCCACAATTCCCCCATTTTTCTTTTGCACAAACCAGAATGCTTGCTGTCACACAAGGAAAATTTTGCTACGTGATCTACTAAGTAAGCTTTGCAAACATTGTAATAAGCAAGGTATCAATAGTAAAACAAAAACAAAAGCAATCAATCCCCATATGCATGCCTTGATCAAACTACGTAGCCAACCACTTAATCTCCAGGTTGTGCTGTAGGCCATACAAACTTAGAATACGTATCTACCGTAACATGTACCTAACGCAAATGCCCAAACTCAGAAACATGAGTGACATCCATTTGCCACAGCTTCAAAGCCCTCAAACCCCAAGGGTTGACCCCAAGTCCAAGTCCTGGTCCATGATTGCTGCACTGAGGACAACTTCAAACAATTCCGGTGGCTTCAGTCCATGTTAGTCGATACTGTCGCCGTAGGCCTCATGCATTTTGATGGAACGGAGCATGTGCCATCCGTGCAGCATCAAATTGGCTGACGATAGGACGAACATGGCTTATGAGTTTATCAGCTTTTGCGTTACCTTCAGCTAACCCATCTTGACTTTTGTGGCTCCAAATACGAATGATGTAATATTCTGCTGAACGCTGGTGGATAGCTTGTTAAGGTTGCTGAAAAAGAGTCATAAGACGCTCATTCCACATTTCTCTAATAAATGCATCTTTGATTCGTTGTACTACGCCCACCACATATAACGAATCAGTGACCACATTAAGCGGGACATGTAACCAATACAATATTGCCCAGACAACCACAGTTAACTCTAAAGTTTGTAACGAATCTCCTGACCTTGCAAAAGTTTGTGATGTTTCCATTGATTGCCGTGGCACCACGTGACCACTGCACTAGCCAATTTTTTCCCTGCATCTGTATACAGTTAGCCCTCCCTGAATGGGTCTCATGGATAACTTTGGTCGTGTTATCCATGCATTGGACAATAGCAATGAGGCTTCTTTTCCGTTAGGTAAATCCACCGAGACTTTCCCTTCATATTGCAGCAAGGCCATCTGCAGGCTAACGGAATGCCCCATTACCCTCCACAGCTATAGGAATGTGAATGCTAGCTGGCTCTTCTCCTGAAATGGCAAGTATGCATGTTCTCCCTTTTCTAATGATTTGTCCAACCACTTCCATGTGTGTTTGAATGCTCTTGCGAGCTTGCAATGGCAAAAATAACCATTCCAAAATAGCCAAGATGTCTCCCCCGTTTTTCTTTTGCCATTGCAAGATCACAGCAAACACTGACTGTGCATGAGAGACGACCGTTGTTCTTCAGAAACGACGACTGGTTTGTCAGCTTGTGCACCCTTTAGCAAAGGACGTAAAGGCATTAGCTGTTCATTAGTAATTCCAATAAGAGGCTGGACCCATTGCAAATGCCCCATTAGGGTTTGAACATCGGTCAACGTCCTCAGCTCTAGGTGCAATTCTACTTTTCGAGGCCATACAACAGAATCAGATATAAGCCATCCCATGGCATGTGTCCTCACCGCTCCATGCCTGCTGGGTTGCAGCCAGCAGTGGAGCTAAAGGCTCCTCTTGGAGGCAAACACAGAGGCCAATCCAGTCTTGCCCT
Organism: Neopsephotus bourkii; assembly: GCF_033783945.1. Classification (NCBI taxonomy): domain Eukaryota; kingdom Metazoa; phylum Chordata; class Aves; order Psittaciformes; family Psittacidae; genus Neopsephotus; species Neopsephotus bourkii. The sequence goes on along the minus strand of NW_026900965.1, from coordinate 109,993 downwards.
TGATTGTGGTAGCAGGCATTTGGTCAGCCTCAATCCTTGCACCTTGTTGTCACTGCAGAGTTTCACCTGCTTCATCCAGTAACAAGTCATTATTATGGCAAGGCACACACACAGATTTACATGAGCAGAGTAACTATTACAGGGTGCAGCAGCATGTTGAAGATGCTGATGCCAGCAAGGGACTAGCCAAAGAGACTTCTTACCAGTGGAATTCTCTCACCCTCTTAATTTGTTCCATTACCTGCTTTATAACACTACCATTGTATTAGAATATTTCTATCTTTTGCCTTAGCATTTTCTAGCAGCTACTACAAATTTGCACACTCTAACATCTCTTTTACAAGTGATAAATCCATATAATGCAAGGTGTAGTTTGTTATCAGTAACTGGCTAGTAAATACAGGTGGTTTCATACACAAAATCAAAGCCTCTAACAACAGCTACTTTACAAACACACATATTCAAGCTGTTACTTTTCAGTTGCTTCCAAATAATGTTTAGCAATCATTGGTTTTTCTCTTCCTCTATCTCATTCCGCTCGGGGTATTCACGTTCAGCTCCTGTAGCTGAAGCATCAGGTTCCTCCATTTGTCTGTCCAGCTCATGGCAAGGCTTGACAAACTTTGCAGGCATTTGCCATGGACCTGTAGGCAGGAGGACACAAATATACCCACTTTTCCAGGTTATCAGTTCTTGAGAAGTAGATAGGTTCTGTATCTGCCACCCTGATGCTGCTTAGGTGACGGCTCATAAGGCTTGTGGTTGCACTACCCCTCTCGCTTTTTCAGTTAGCAGTTCTTGTTTCAACCGATCTATCTGTTCCTCCAAGTCTTGGATTCATCCCCAGGTTACTTTAAACATATTAAGCTTGGTGGTTTTTTTTTTTTTTTTTATTTGATGTTGCTCACCCTGCTTTGCACGGCTACAAACGAACGAAGGGCCTGCCTGCCCGGCAGCAGCTACGGCTGCCTGCCTGCTTCAGCAGCAACCATAAATACCTGCCGGCAACCTCACTTTGGCATTAACCCTTTCTTGTCTGAAATGTTAAACTACTATCTATTAGAAACTTTTACATGAACCCAACAACAAAAATACACAGAACACCGTCTGCCCTTAACACACACACACACACACACACACACACATATGTATGGGATCCCACAAGCACACTCCGCACAACTACAATATTTGAAGCACAAAATCCAGACAATCATTATTTCCACTACACAATCCCACGTACAGAACGTGGGACAAGGACCCTGTGGAGACTAACAAGAAAACCAGGTCCGAGAAGCATCATCTCAGTGTGAGGTGGCAGGCCCAACCTTAGCATGCGTCCCCGCAGAGGCTCTGCCTCCCCCACATCGCATGAGGCTTGGGCTTTTATACTGACCAAAATGCACACTCATTCCGACACAGGTGGCCAGCCTATGTTGGAAGAAGTAGCCAGCAGTATTTATAAAGGTCTCCAAAGGTCGATAGAAACCTGGACATACTTATTTTTACCAGCTTCTAGTACATGAGTATCACAGAGAGATTGTATTAAATGAGTTGTATATAAGTCCACAGTTCATCACAGACCTTTCCACTGCAGGTCTTGATGCAGAACTTTAACGTAAAAAAGGTTGCTCCCTTCACCTTAAGAAGGACTGAAAACATCCATAAAATGGATGTCCTAAGATCAAATTTCAATTCATTCAATCATTGACAAGGGGGGGCGGCGGGCTGCTGAACTAGTTTTCTTTACAGTACACTGTTTCTTTTTTACAATGTCCCGTCCGTCCACAATTATAACATCTCATATCTTTAGTACCCCCGTGATCGCTCTAACCTTATTGTAAAAGGGGTTTAACAGCAGCAGAAAAGGCAGTAGCCATGTATCCAGCTTTTTCCTCTGCTGTGCTCACTTTAAATCACATCTGAAGGTGGGGAGTAAGAAACAATTGAGCTATTATATGGATATCATATGGTACTAGGATATATGCAGAAAAAATATGTGTGATAATTGCTCGAGTATACAATGATTTTAACCCGTAGGATGTTACCGGTTGACGTGCCTCCTTTACAGCCTTTAAATCCAGTGCCTCCCACTTTTTCCCCCCCTGTGGAGTGTTAAACACCGGGAATGCCGAGGGACCCATAGCCGAAAATTCCCCCATAACAATTGCATCTTTGATGATAACGTTTAGCAGGGTTATTACCGTAATCCCGTACCCCATGCCCAGCACCCCCCTCCCATTCCCCTTTCTTTACTACTGGATTGTAGGAGGGTGGAGCAGAGGGTTCGAAGGTTTCTTTTGTCTCAAATGCTTTAATTTCTTCAGCAGCTGTTGCAGTTGACCGTCACTGAGGCTGGATCGCATCTGCCGATGAACCAAACTGTCTGAATTGTCTGAGTCTGAGTTGGGGTCAGGAAGGGAAGGGTACAAGTCCGGTTCTGACGGAGACTCTGGGTCTGGTTCCAATTCCGATTCGGGGTCTTCATCCTCTAGGTTGAAGGTGACCGCGTTTGCACTTTCTACTTGTACACAGTTTTTGCCACATGGTTCCCCCAAAGTCTCGCCATTCCGATACGGAAAATATCAGACAAATGTCTGCAAAATGTCCCCATTTTTGGCCTAACTTAATTAATCGTATCAGCTGCTTCACCGGCGCTTCTTTCCCTCTCTTGGAGAGGATTCCGGTGAGCAAGTTGGCTGCAGCTTCCTGATCCATAGCTGCACCTGGGGGTTAGAGAGCTACTCTAACGCCGGCTTTCCGCGTCTGCCTGGACCTCTTGTCCCCGGCAGGGCTTCCCCAGCCGATTCTTCCCGCTCCGACCCTCCTCTTGCTGCTTACCACAGTCTCGGAGATCTTTGGTCAGGAACCATCCTCTGCTACCAGATGTCGGAGTGGGAGTCGGGCCCGGAGTAACGACGCAACCTCAATATGAGTATGATCGTTCTCGTTTATTGTTTGCATACACAGTGTTTATATAGGATTCTAAATCAGCCACGCTCCTAAAGCAAAGCTATCATTGGTCCCCAACAACTGTTCACGCGCCTGTCTATACATTGCTATTGGCTAAGCTAAGTTTTACACACATATCTCTACAACAGCAGGGTGCATGCTTTGTGATAAGCGGTGCATTCCTTGTGGCCAGCAAGCTCCTGTTTCAGCGTTCTGCTTACATTTCTTCAACTCCAGGCCTCCTCGACTCAGCTGAGTCAGAGAGAGTTCAAGGCTGTCTCACTCGGCTCTAATCCTGGGTTGTGCAGGCCCTCATGAGAATAACCATTGCTCCACAGGTAGACACACAGACTCCTGATCAGCTGTTGCATGCTGCTCGCGCCTCGCCCCTGGACACCTGCAGGCCGGTTGCTTTGTCATGGACTTTTGCTTGGTCTCCCACCATACATCCGTGGCGAGCGGGCAAGGGTGGAAGTGGTGAGGCCCACCTGGGAATGGTAGAGAGGGTCTTTGGAGGCATGCTGATGGAGAAGCGGGGTCCTCTTTCTCCCGTCACCCACCCTGTGCACAGCTCTGTGTTGACCGCACACAGAACCGGTGCAGGCACTTCTGGTCAAGCCAGCAAAGGGACAGGCTGGCCCAGGACATTGCCGTCTAAGCGCTGCTGCTCTGTCTGAGGAAGGTGATGCGCACTCCCAGGTATCACTGTCAGTGATCTGTCCTAAGAGTTTCGTGCAGGCCACACGAATGATTTGAGCTGAAGGGCGCATGATGTTTCTGTCTTCCATGAAGTCCTGATGGCTAAAATTCCACCTTCTGGTGTGACTCTTGTTCAAAGGTGCAAAACCCATCCTGGTCCTAGAAGCCACTCCTCTTCTCAAAACCCATTGCATTCACGAGATTCGTCGCAGTGTACTCTCACAAGGAGCTATGCCTGCCCATGGATTTCCAGCACTCTGCTTTCAGCTCTCTTGCTGTAGCTGCTATTTCACAGCACAACTCGTGCTGCTGAAGCCAGCGCTGCGCACAAGCCTTTGTCTGTTGGAAATGGCAAAGGAGAAAAGGCAACTTTCTGGCCTTGCTTCCTTCCTCTTTGTAACTATCCGGGGAAGCAAGCCTCTAAAGAGTACGAGTGGGCACATGTAGGTCTCCTCTTGACACACAAAACAGGTGGACTCCACCATCTGGGTGAGGCACGTTCCCTTCCTGGCAGTGATTGTTGTAATGTGGTGGAATGCACTTCCCTATATCCCATTGCCCTTTCTGTGGATACTGACTTCAGACCTTGTCATTGCACCTCAGGCCAGGAATGCATCTTGCTCAGAAGCCTGTGTCCAGTGGCACCGGATCTCCCCCAGCTTCCAGCCCTGTCTGTATACATGACCTAGCGGTTGGCTGGTGGGGGACTCCCATCAGAAGGTGGAGGTGGGAGACGTGGAGAAGGTTCCTGCGGGTTCTGGCACCATGAAGTCACCTCGTGTGCTGTTTTCATTTCAGGGCCCTGGCCTGAAGAGCAGAGGTGCATATGCTTAGCAGGCTTGTTTAGACGCTTGGGCAATGGCCAACAGACCACAGAACTTTGATCCTACAGAACTGCTCTGTCAGGCAGAGTCTCAGATAGCCTGGAGCTCTGCTAATGTGGTCAGTAAGGAAGAAGCAGATCTGTGCCCAGACATTCCCAACAAGGACGCTGGGCTTTGTGCATGTGTGCATTTCCGTGTCCCCATGTGTGCGGTGGTTGTGTTCAATTGTGGAAGTGTTGATATATACGGTCTGTGATGCCTGTGATGACAACACTGTTCAGCAGTCCTTGAGGCTGACCCTCGGCCCAAGTCATGCAGACATCAGCACTGTGTCAAAGGGGAAGCCAAAGAGCTGAGGTGGTGACATTGATCAGGAAGGTCCAGCTGTTTCACACCTGGGTGTGAGTGGTGCTGTTCCTAGAAGACATCACCCTTTGCTTTTCTTCTTCCCAGCAGGCATATGAGTTCATCTCGGAGTATTTATTGTTTACTGAAAAACACGTCTGTCAAAGGAATAGGCAGATATTCAAAGAGCCTTACGATTCCTTGCCTGAGGGTGATCTAAGCCTAAGTGGAGTTGTTTTGCTCCTCATGCTCATCCTGGAGGCCAGCAGCCTTTGTGGGATGTGGAAAAGGCAGGGAACCAGAATGCCCAGGTGCTTTTGGTGGGTCAGGGTCAGACTGAGTTAGTTCCTCAACTGGGCCCTGAAAAGTGGAAGACCGCAAGAGCGGGGAATTTGTGAATGCTCCCTCCCTAGCGCTGTTCAAGGCCAGGATGGACAGAGCCTTGGGTGGCATGGTTTAGTGTCAGTTGTCCCTTCCCATGGCAGGGGGGTTGGAACTTGATGACCTTAAGGTCCTTTCCAACCCTAACTATTCTAGGATTCTATGATTCTAAATTGAATGATTAAGACTGTAAAACTGTTTATTTTACTAACTGTTCTTTAACTGTTTACTTGCTAGGCTAGGAGCACGAGTGAAAAATTGTATTAAGAATGTTTGTTTTGATACTTGTATGCATGTGCAGGTTGGGAAAGCACTGAACAAGCTGCAGCCTGTCTGAGTGTGCAGCTCTTTGCACGTGGTGCTGGCGTGTGGCTGTTCTAACGGCGTCTTTTGCGCCGCGTGCTGGGAGCTTGGGCCTGGCACTGCAAGCGGGAACGGTCTCGCACCCGCACGGGCCCGGTGGATCTTGAGGCGCTTTCTCTTTGGCGTGCTCTGGAGCCACGGGATGATGCTGATGGCCGCTGTCTTGTGGTGCTGCGGCCGTGGCTCGCACGTCCTGGTGAGCACTGGGACAGCCTGGCTGCAGCCTGTCTGCGGGGGCTCCTCCCCGCTCGAGCTGCTGGTGTGCGACTCCCAGGGGAGCATCTTCTGCGCCGTGCACAGGGAGCCTGGGCCCGACGCTGCAAGCGGGAGCGGTCTCGCGCCCTCACGGGCCCGGTGGATCTTGAGGCGCTTTCTCTTTGGCGTGCTCTGGAGCCACGGGATGATGCTGATGGCCGCTGTCTTGTGGTGCTGCGGCTGTGGCTCGCATGTCTGGGTGAGCACTGGGACAGCCTGGCTGCAGCCTGTCTGCGGGGGCTCCTCCCCGCTCGAGCTGCTGGTGTGCGACTCCCAGGGGAGCATCTTCTGCGCCGTGCACAGGGAGCCTGGGCCCGACGCTGCAAGGGGGAACGGTCTCGCACCTGCATGGGCCCACTGGGTCTGTTGCTCCTGCTTCTTCGCAGTGGTGCAGAGCCACGGCATGCTGCAGATGGCTGCTGCCTGGTGGTGCTGCGCCTGCGGGTCTCACGTGATGGGGAGCATTGGGACAGCCCTGGCACCACCTGGCTGGGGGTGCTGCTCGCAGCACGTGTTGCTGGTGGTCGGCTTCTCTCCCGCTCTCCTCCGTTCCGTGCATCGGGTATCTGGGTCTGTTGGTTGTCTGGGGTTTGGTGTTGCCGTTGGTCGGGCCCAGGGGGGCTGGAGCGGCTGCTGCCCTCACACACTGGGAAATCGTGGCATGGCCCTGATGGCATCTGTCTGACACTGCTTGGGCTGCTGGTCTCCTGTGCCTCAGGTCCCAGAGTCTGCACCGCTGCTGCCTGGCTGCTGGTGCTGGGTCTGCTGGACTCCACTTCCAGAGATCCAGGAGACTGCCGTGATGCTGCTGGGCTGACAGTGCTGGGACCAGCAAGCTCTAAGCCGGCACCGGAGGCTGCAAGGGCAAGCAGGAAGGTTAAGGACTTGGCTCCCAGGCCTGGGACAGCATAGGCCTGAGCCGTGCCCCAGCTCTCCTGGAGCAGACAGGCTCTGCCAAGCCCACACCAGGCACCCACTGCCAGGCCTTGCCTGACCCCTGGCCCCAGCCCAGGAGCACCCGGGTCCTTTGACACTTACAGGTGCCCAGGCCACCACAGTTGTCACACTCCCATCTGGCCTCATGACTGTTCCCCAAGTTGCCGCAGTGTCTGTGTCTGCCCTCACTAGCACAGGATTGGCACAGGAACAGCTGCCAGGGCCTGGGGAAAGAAATAGATTCATGTCTCTGAGGTTAAAGTGCCCACAGCATGGGATTGTCCAGCAGAGCTCTTCTCTTCAGCCTTTCTGCTTCAAGCCCTTGCTGAGACACAGATCCCGTGCACAGCCCCAGGGTGCAGCTTTGGCAACTTACCCGTCTGGCTCTGCCACCCATCTGCCTCCTGGACAAAGGCACTCCCTGGCATCACAGTGGCTGTGCCTCCGGAGCAGTTCTGCTTGTGCATTGTTGTCTTCCCATGACGCTTCTCTGATGGAGAAAGGAAAATTGATGAGCCCCTGCTGCCTCAGCATAAGGCGGATGCGGGGCCTCCCCGCTCTTCCCCACACACTCTGTTTCCAACTCCTCCATAGAGCTAAAGCCCAGACTCGGGGGACAGCAGAAGACCACGACTGCTGGTGCAGGTCCAGGTATGGCAAGTGGTGGCCAGGAGGACACTCACCTTAAGGGGATTTGGATCCCCATGTTTATCATTTCAACAAGAAACATAGTCTGATTTCTACACAGAGGACACTGAAAGCACAAACTTCCAGAACGCATAGCCTGTCCCTGCAGGAGAAACATAAAAAGCGTGAGTGAGGCTCTGGTACTGCTGAGAGCCTGCCGCGCCTGGAGCAAGGGAACGGCTCCTACCTGGATGCAGGCCCTGTGGAACCAGGCGTGTCTGCATACTGGGCAGACCATGGTCCTATAGGTAGTTCTGCCTTCAACAGGGTCCATGCAGACGAGGCAGATGGCGTTCGCTGGAGCCACCAGATCTTGCTGCTGTGGGCGGTGCTCCTGGCAGAAGGATCTGGGGGAAGAGGGAAGGGATGGGTGAGATGAGAAGCGCTGGGTCATTCCCTGGTGACAGTGAGGAGACGAGAGGAGGTACCTGAACGGCGGGAGATAACGGGTGACACATTCACCCTCCACGGCACAGGGGAGATGGAACCTGCGGTCGCAGCCCATCTCGTGGCAGGTGATGGTGGCCCCCCTCTCGCCACACACGAAGCAATCCTGGAAAGAGTAGAGCAGCCCCCATCAGCGGTAGCCTCAGGGCCTCCTCAGCCATACCAACACCTCAGGCCTGGGAGCAGAATATGGCCACTGCTGGGTCACAGAGCACAGATCCACCTGACAGAGCAGGCTCCTGTGCTGGAGCCTCTGTGGAGATGCTGGGAGCAAGACTTCAGTCCCAGAGCTGGGTGGAAGGCCTGGGATTCTGTCCCTGGCATCTAAGCTAAGGTCCCACAAACCTCTCCTGGCACAAATCACTCTGATCATCTCAGATCCTCACCATCTGGGCTGCCTGCTCGACTGCACGTTGAATATCCATATAGGAAAATCTCATCTCCTGTTCAGTGTCTTCTTGATGAAGCTCACTGGCCAAAAGCTGCAGAAGAGACAAGGAGCTGATGAGGGGCATGTGGCAGGGCTGGTGTGTTGCAAAGATGAAGCCAGCCCCAGAGGAGCTCACCAGGCAAAAATGATGGGCATAGACGCCTTCAGTAACCAATTTTGGCCCGCAGATGTCCGGGTCTGCCTCTGCCCGTCGACACAGCACGCATTCTGGAGAGGAGAGAGCAAATGCACCTGAGAATGAGCACCTGTGTGGGGCCGGGGATGTGTTTCTGAGGGATTGCCCCCAGGGGCTGCTCTGTCCCTGCCTAGCTGGCTGCTGAGCAGGGATGGAAGCCTTGGAGAGGAAAAGGCACTGCAGGCATGGGTGTCCCGGAGGGTGCGCACTGCCCAGCCCTGCTCCCGCTTGACGAGGAGGGGCCCTCCCCCAGGGTGGCTTTGGAGCTCCTGCCTCCCCCTGTCAACGCTCCCGGTCCCACGCCGACAGCCTTGGGAGTCCCTCTGCCAGGCTGTAGGAGGGGGACTTTGCTCTCACCCTGCTCCATCGAGTTGGGTGTCCTACACCTCCGCAAGGAGGTGTCAGACATCAACAGTGAGCGCTCGGAGAGTCCCTGTCCCAGCAGCGCTGGGGCGTCTTCTCCAGATGTTCCTCTGCTGTCTCTGAGGGAAAAGAGAGACGCGGGTGAGCTTGCAGCACAGGCCCAGAGCCCTGCGGTGTGGAGCCCCCTGCTCCCTCGGCAGCCCCCCCGAGAGCTCTGTCTCTGCCCTCTACTCCCCGCACCTCACCAGGTCGCACTGATGCACTGTGCCCAGCGTTCCCTTTTTCATAGGCCTGCCCCTGCCACCGGTCACAGTGGCTTCTGTGACATCAGCACCGTGCGCACCCAAATATGGGTGGGGCACCCTCAGCCACACACCCCCCACTGTGACACTGACACTGCATCACAGGGCTGGCTGTGAAGCGCAGTCAGGGACCTGAGCCCTTGGCACCCAGGTCCCTGGGGCGGCTGCTCCACGTGCAAGTGCAGAGTCAAGGGCCAGCTTAGGGACATGGCTTCCTGGTAAAGTTGGCAGTGTTAGCTTAACGGTTGGACTCGATGACCTTTAGGGCCTTCTCCAACATAAATGATTTCTGTGACTCTGAGGATCTGGGGGAAGAGATGACAAGTTCTGGGCCCTTCCTTGGTGACAACGAGGAGGGGAGAGGAGGTACCTGAACTGCGGGAGGTAATGAGTGACGCATCCACCCTCCACGGCACAGGGGAGATGGAACCTGCGGTCGCAGCCCATCTCCTGGCAGGTGATGGTGGCCGCCTCTCGCCACACACAAAGCGGTCCTGGAAAGAGTAGAGCAGACCCCATCAGCGGCAGCCTCAGGGTCTTCACAGCCAGACCCAGACGTCAGGGCAGGGCGCAGGATGTGGCCGCTGCTGGGCAACAGGCCGCAGATCCACCTGGCAGAGCGCGCTCCTGTGATGGAGCCTCTGTGGAGCTGCTGGGAGCAAGACTTCTGTCCCAGAGCCGGGTGGAAAGGCTGGGATTCCGTTCTTGTGTAGAACTTGCATCTTTGCTCTTTCCTTGCAAGTGTGGCCTGGACACAGGCTGACCTCTCTCATCTGCAAAGGAGGCGGCATCTGACAGTTGCTCGTCAGAATGTTTCCCTGTAGGACGAAAGAAAGAAGGAAATTGTGCCTAGGCCCAACCAAGAGGAAAAGGATATTTTCCCTTTCTGTTGATCCGAAGGTGTACGATAGGCAAGACTCTGCCAAATTTACCAGCAACCCATTGCTGAAAGAGAAGAAAAATAACCAGTGTTAAGCAAAGAAGGAATGGAAGTAACCCTGGAATAAAACAAAACGGATATTCTTGGATAACAAGATAAAGGCCCTTGTTGGGTCCCTGCACGATGGGTTCGTCCTGCCTTGTCTTCTGTCCCTTCATCACAAAAGGAATGACACCTGCCGTGGTTTCCAGGCCAGCCAAAAGAGAACATCTGTAGAATATTAGCCAATGTGACTGGACAAGACGCCCTGTGCCTTTCGGTTGCCACACCTATGAGTCCTTTCACACTGCTGTTGAAAGCAATGGCAGCCTGGAATCCTGTGGACATATGGGATGGCTGGGGGGATATAACAGTACAGCTGCAAGAAATTTTCAATGAGAAAATGAATATGAGCCGGCAGTGTGCGCTCGCAGCCCAGAAAGCCAACCGTGTCCTGGGCTGCACCAAAAGGAGTGTGACCAGCGGTTCGGAGGAGGTGCTCCTGCCCCTCTACTCTGCTCTCGTGAGACCTCACCTGGAGTATTGTGTGCAGTTCTGGTGTATCTGTATTTTCATTATGTAGTTCAAAACCAATTGTTAGTGCAGAAGGCTAACTGTTCTTTAACTGTTTATTTGCTAGGCTAGGAGCACGAGTGAAAAATTGTATTAAGAATGTTTGTTTTGAACCTTGTATGCATGTGCAGGTTGGGAAAGCACTGAACAAGGGGATAAAAAGGGCTTGGCGGTAATAAAGGAGGATTTGAGTCTCTGCATCCTCTGCATAAAGGAGGATTTGAGACTCTGCATCTGCACTTGAGTCCACGTCGTGAAACACCACAGGGCTGCTGCCGCTTTCCAGTGCTGTGGAGCCATAAGATGCCTCCGATGGCCACTGCCTGCTGGTGCTGGGGCTGCTGGTCTCAGGTGTTGATAAGCACTGGACAGCCTCTCACTGCCTGGCTGTGGGTGCTGCTTTTACCACATGTTGCCGGCGATTGGCTTCTCTCCTGCTGTCTTTGGGCTGCGTGTAGGCACTTGGGGTGTGACAGTTCAACTGGGAGCACGCTGGGCAGCCGTGGCATGGCCCGATTGTTGCAGTGCCAGTGTTTGGTGCCAGGTAACTGTGGCATGGCTATACGTGGATAACAGACACACTCGTAAAGAACCATCAGTGACTAGTTATTTGTTTACTCTCTTTTTTTTTTTTCAGCAATTCTAACAGAGTCTTTTCCCAATTTCCCTGGTGCCCTTCTTTCTGCAGCTTTGCTTCCTCCCTCTCCCTGGCCAGACTGTACCAAGAAGCACATTATACATGAAATAAAGGTTTGCTGTTTGCTAAATTACAGGTGGCAATGACCCCAGCTCACAGAACAGTAACCATTCCTACCTGAAGAATTAGCACATCTGTTACCTCTAAGGGAATAACGATGCAAAACATGTTACAGAATCTAATGTGCACCAATGGTCCACCAATGACAATAAAACCTAGAGAGGTTTAACAGCGTTGCAGCCAAAAGCACAGCCATAATACTATCAGATAAACAGAGAAATATATTTTTTTTAAATTCATTTGTAGCTGTGCAGCCTTTCTTCGGCCACTGTATCTGCAGTGTTCCTCCTTTCCATTTTATTTAAAACTGACATGCCTGTAAAGCAAGGAGATGGGAAATGAGGATTTTCTTCATTAAAAAAAAAAAAAAGTAAAAAAGGTTTAGGCTTAACTATGCCTCCTTCTAGAAGTTTCTTCAGCATTATCTTATTACTCACTTGATTTAAGTTTGTACATGAAAAGTCACAGAATCATAGAATGGTTTAGGTTGGAAAGGACCTTAAGATCATCTAGTTCCAACCCCCTGCCATGGGCAGGGACACCACACATAATAAACTATATCCCTCAAGACTCCGTTCAACCTGGCCTTGAACACTGCCAAGGATGCAGCGTTTACCACTTATTTGGGCAACGTGTTCCAGGGCCTCAGCACCCTCACAGTGAAGAATTTTTTCCTTATATCTAACCTAAAGTGCCCTCGTTTAAGCGTGAACCCTTTACAGGTAGGGCAGCACTTACTGCTTTTCTGCGATCCTCTCTACAGCATGCACTGAGCGGGAGTAGCAGACGTAGCTGGCCAACGCCTGTGTCAGGAAGTCCTGGATGTCTGAGGAGGAATGAGAACAGACTAGGCCAGGCACCCAAGGACATGAAGCGTACCAGGGAGCACCTGAACAACAGAGGCTAGAGGTGATATGCAGATTGACTCCACAACTCGTTAGAGCTGTAAAGTAGGTATGCTTTATTCAGCGCTGAGTCGCATGGGGCTTGCCCCTCCAAAAGCATGCACACCCCCCTTTGCCACTCAGTTCGTTTATATTCCATATAATGATTACCTAAACAAGAGATTGCTTCACGCTTAATACATATGCAAAACCTATTCCCATCTAGTATTATAATTAGTTTTCTGGCATTTGTCCCATTGGTGCGCCTGCGCAGTGCCTCCTGGTGGCGGTCATTAGGGGGTCGTGAGGATGAAGGCCTGTAGTTCTTCTTCATCACCACGAGTAACCTCTTGCTTTCACACAGACTCAGTAGGATTTCAAACCTCAGGTTTGGTACAAGCCGGTTTTATGTATCCTAAAGTAGAAACTTGTCAAGTTTGTAAATTTTGTTACTCTGGCTATCTTTTGTTCTTTTTCTTTCTAAAGATACTATTTGAACAAGAATGTCTTAAATATTAAGCTATGAATCTTATCTGCTACAATTCTGCTTCACCATTCTAGCAACTTTGACTCCTACAGTTCTGCTTCACCAAGCACAGCAACTGCTTAAGCAAGCAGGCACAATGATAACCTTTTATTTCCCGGTATCAGAGGGACTGATCCTCACTCAGAGAGACACACTGTCCCTGATGCTGTGGAGAGCATGCTAATGCTCAGACAGCTAAGGAATAACCCCAGACTGGACATCTTAAAACTTAAAACCAAAAAGACTCTTAAAAGGGTATCCTAGGTCATGTATCTGATTCTGGAAGAAGCAGAACAGGCCAGACAAGGGCAGTGCCCAGCATCTCTTTGTACACTAAGACATAAGGCCCTCAACAGAGTCAGCAGATAGAGCCCAACGGAAGCCTGGTGAGCCTCTGGCCCTGGGACCAGCCAGACCTGCAACATTACTCCAAAGCAGAGGAGTGCAGTTTTACCTGTGCCCACAATCCCTGAGCCAGCAAAATGCTTGGCCAGGATGGCAGCAAGGCACATCAGGGTTTCCTCGTAGCCTGCAAAGAGAAAGAGGGAGCAGGGTTCACACCAACAGCCTGATGGGCAGCCCTGTGGCCCCAGCATTCTTGTGGACATGGCACAGGCCATGGAGTTCATTCCTGCTACAACTAACTCCAGCTTTGAGGTGTGCCTAGTTGTCAAAGCAGACAGCTGGGAAAACACATCTCCCAACAGAGCTTCTCACCTCAGTCTGCAGAGTCTGGAACATGTACTCAGAGAAAGGTAAAACCATGTAACTGAGTCAGACAGCAAGTGAGAGAGAACTAATGCAGAAGAGGCTGAGCCACACAAGTAACACCCTAGATCTATGCTGAAAAGCCATGTCCAGCCTGCAGGCCCTGAAGAAATCTGCTAACACTCAATTCTGCTGCTCCCTGAACAGCAGGCACAGCTCCCACTTAATGGATCTGAACACCTTAGCTATGTCTTGTTGGTAGGACAGCAGCCTTCCAGTATCTGAAGGGGGCCTATAGGGATGCTGGGGAGGGACTCTTCGTTAGGGACTGTAGTGATAGGACAAGGGGTAATGGGTTTAAACATAAACAGGAGAAGTTCAGATTGGACATAAGGAGGAAAGTCTTTCCTGTTAGGGTGGTGAGGCAGTGGAATAGGTTGCCCAGGGAAGTTGTGAAGGCTCCATCCCTGGCAGTGTTCATGGCCAGGTTGGATGAGGCCTTGGGTGATATGGTTTAGAGCAAGGTGTCCCTGCCCATGGCAGGGGGGTTGGAGCTTGATGATCTTAAGGTCCTTTCCAACCTTAACTGTTCTATGATTCTATGAGTCCCTCTCCAGCACTCTTGTAGGCCCGCTTCAGGTACTGGAAGGCTGCTATGACGTCTCCATGCAGCCTTCTCCAGTCTGAACAGCCCCAACTTTCTCAGCCTGTCTTCGTCTGGGAGGTGCTCCCACCCCCTGAATCATCTCGTCAGATAGGCTGTTCTCGACTTCACTTCTTGTGCATTTTGAAAAACACAGTTAAGGACTACTGAAAACCAGAGGGAAAAGTGATGTACCTGGAACTTCTGGATGCAAAGTGTCAAAAGCTCTCCAAAAGTCACTAACTGCTTTCCCATTCCTAATAGCAGCATTCCCTACATAAAAGGGCATTATTTCTAACCCCTCTCTTCGAGAACAGGCATCTTCACCTGCAGTTTTGCTGCCACATGTTACACAGGTGATTTTATAACCCTGCAACTAGTTTTATAACCCCATGACTGTGGGATTTGTAATACTGCTGCAACAGGAGCATGCTTCACATAAACTCTTCTCCTGGGCTCCCTCTCATATCAAGTTACAATGTTGTATGGACCTGATGCGACTGTTTGAAGCACATTTCCTATAACTTTTCCTACAAGGGTTAGAACTCATTAAGTCACTCAGTCACAAGGAACCTTTCTAAGGTGATTACACCTACTGAGAGCTCCTGTAACTTCAATAAAATTGCAGCTTAAAGAAAAGGGAATGAATGAACATGACAACAGAAGGAAAGAGGGTCTACCTTGACCATATCCTGATCTGACATTAGATGCATTTCCAGGAATGCAATCTGGCTCAAAAAAATAAATTACGTAAGAAGAAATAATTAAAGCCACGTACTTACACTTTCTAAGATCTGCATCAAAAATGCTGACATTGAGGTAAGTGAAAGCTTTCAGAGGGTTCCCTGAGCAAAGAGAAACACTCAGTTAATTTCTCTGAAATTTCACAGTTTCCCTTAAAACTAAGCCGTCTCCTAAGAATAAAGTGTGTCATAAGCCAAGAAAAAACCAAGAAAAAAACAAGAAAAAAAACAAACAAAAAACTCACCAAAAAAACCCTAAAAAAAAAAAAAAAAGTTTCACACAACAAACTGAAAACCAATCCGCTTTTAAAAGAATGGCTCCATATACTTTTAAAGAATGACGCAAAGTTCTTACCCTGGTCATCTTGTCTGATAATAATCTCCGGTTCCAAAACACGCCCAAACTTGCCAAATCTTTCCTGCAGTTCAGCCTGAGACACCACATGGCCACGCCCTCCAACGTACAAACAGAAGCACAGCAGCACAGCCAGTGTACAAGCCTTTCACAGCCTGCACCACTCTCTGAACACACCAGAGAGCCTAGTGAAGATCCTCCGAAACAGCATGTTATAAAAATTCCGTATTGGCCATGATCTGATTTAATTAATTTTTTATTACAATTGATTAATATCGGGAGGCAATAAGCAAGCAGCGCTGGGTGCGCTGGGGAGTCTCTGCTCCACCCAAGACGCACACCGAGAGTTCTGGGGTACAGTCTCTTATACTCCTCGGTCTTCGGTTTCAGCCAATCCTGTCGTCTCCTTCACCCGAACATCGACGTGGTTCCTTTTCATTGTTCTCCTCCTGTTGCTGGGATCTTATCTTTGGGTGATGAAACTTCTTAAAATGCCATTGAATTCCTTGGCAATACATTAACAGGGGATATCTGTCACAAGCTTAACCACCATCTTAGCCCCCTCAATTCCATTTCTTATATAGTTACATATTGAATACACAAGTTTCACCTCATCCCGTAACAGAATGTATCCCTGGATTACCTAACCCCCTTAAGGTATTCAAGCAGTTAAACAAAACACCCTCTGTAGTTAGCAAAGCATCTGAGACATTCAAGTAGTTAAACAAAGTACCCCTTAAAGTAACAAAGACTTTGATTAGGATTCCTTTGTTCCTTCTTTTCTTTCATCACTGTATTTACAAGAACTCCCATCTTAATCTGATCATTCGTATACATTCTACACATGATTTTCGATTCCTCCCAGAGTGCAATGATGACAAGGACTCTTAAATTTCTGACACGAATCATTCCTATATACCTCACAAGCAGACCTAGTATTTCTTGTGTGTGTGCTGGGCACCGAAACAGCAGACCTAGTATTTCTTGTGTGTGTGCTGGGCACCACGTGCCAGCAGGGCAGGAGCACTGCACAAGTGCAGTGCTCCACGCTGACCTAAGAACCCTAACTATTCTATGATTCTAAGAAGCAGTAGAGGACCACAGAGCAACCCTGTGCCACATGCAGCAGTTACACCATCTCCTGATTAGATCTGCAGTTGAGAGTACAGCGGCCAATCTGCATGAGTCCTTGGGAGAAGATGAGCACCTCGTAAATCCATTCAATTTATCTGCCTCCTTGCAGCCCTTCCAGTCACCCTGGGGGAAAAAAAAGGTCCACCACCTGCGTCCTCCGGCTCATGCTCATTGCTTGTTGCTGACTGGAGCAGCGTGAACACGAGGATTGGGTCTGGGGCCAGTGGGAGGTGCGATTGGAAGGAACTAAGAGGAAAGAAGGGGGAGTTTCCACAAGACACTAATAAGAAATCAGCAATAGAGAATAAGGAGCTGCCTGACAAAACAGCGCTTATTGCACCATTTTGAACAGCTAACTCTGGATCTGGTGTTCCAGTGGCTGTGTTTCCGGGGAGCGGGATGAAGTCGCGGACGGTGCCCCCCGCCTGGGCAGCCGTAGTGGTACTGGCCAGCTCGCTGCCGGTGGTTGGGCAGTTCGAAGAGCGTGTTGCGTGCAGACTTTAGTGCGGTTTGAGCGAAGTTTCCGGCTTTTCTTCCAGGGTCTGCGTGGTGGTGCTGGGGCAACCCCGAGCCCTGGAGCCGGGTCCTGTGGCGGGCGGCGGCAGTACTGGCTCTGCTAGCGAGCGCCGCTTCCTGTCATTGCCCTGTGAGATGTGAGGGTTAGGAGCAAAGCCGGGCAGCGCTGCACCTCGGCAGCTCCGTCCTTACAACCTGTTGAGTTCTGGTTCAAGCTTTCGTTGTGACAGCATAGAAATAAATGCTTAGCAGTGTACACGGGCAGGTACGTAGAAATGTGAAATGTTTACCATTAAAGTATCGGTATGTATGTGTGTGTGTGTTTCATTTGAGGAGAAATGATTGTTTGTTGTTAAAGGGTTTTTTTATTCATTTTATGCATGTAAGTGTGTTTTTATGCTGGTTTTGAGGTCATAATTAGTCTTTGAGTCTTCTGCACTGTAGTATAATCGCTTAAGGTAAATACCTGTAAGCAACGTATGTGTTTTGTTACCGTTTTCAAAACGGCTGTTAAAAAAGGAATTACTGACAGTCTGTAGTGAAGTTCTGGTTATTGTAATGTCTTTCTTTTTCTCAATGTACTCTTTATTATCACCAAAACTTTCTTCAATGCATCCACTTAAAAAAAAACCCTAATTTAATAGGATACATTAGAAGTTTTGAACTTCCGTTTCTTGTCCCCATGGATATTGTTTGTAATCATAACACTGCATAAGGTTGCTTTACAATTTCAGAGGCAGTTACAATGTCAGTGGTTCTCTAATTGTATATACTTTATTAAATGAGCAAATTTTTAATTTAAAACATTTGTAATATTTTCTTACATGTATTATTCAGGTGCTGTTTCTTATGACCTAAACCAACAAAATCCTATTCCCCCCCATGCATTTTTGTTGAGCCATGTTAGTGTAGATGTTACAAATACAGTTGTTTAAAGCCACATATAAAACTAGGTTTTTTCTTGTTGTTGTGGGTTTAGTTTCTTTTTCCCTAGGTGAAAGATACATTGGTATGGAGTGGCACAACATTTTCTACAGTCCTTTGAATGTGTTATGTCTAGGCTGAAAATCAGATTTTTTTTCTTAAAATTTAAGTTTGTCTTCAATTATTAATTAAATGTGGCTGTTTGTTTGTGTCTCTTTATTGCTGTTTACTTGAAAGACAGGTTATGCTGTTGTGTTAGTAGGAGCAGGTGTGCTTCATTTAATCAGATGCATCGTTAGATGAGGTGGTCAAAGCTGGATTCTGTTTCTGTAGCAGCTTAGGACTGGTTTTTATTTGCAGCCCAGCTGCTTGCTCTGTTAATTTAGAACAGCTGGATATGCTCCTGGATGAAATTATGATTAGTTGAAAAGGTTCTTAAAGAGTCTTTGACGATTTTAGATTCCTGATTTAACTTCTGTATTCAGAAGCTATGCAGTGATCTGTGACTTTGAATTTGCTTACTAATTACATTTAGAGTCAATAAATTCTTTGAGAAACTAATGCGACAAAACTACATTTTAATCACAGTTGCTATCTATATCAGAGGAAACTTGTTTCTTTTAGGTGAAGTCAGAAGTATGTTCATTGTCACTTTCTTGCTGCTATGTAGTAGCTGCCTGTATCCACTGGAGGTGGAATCTTTCCTGTTCATGATGCTTTTAGAGTGAGCTACTGTTTCTTAAGGAGGTTTTTTTGCATTCAGAATTACAGAACAAGTGGCTTTTTTGGTCTTGTAATGTGTCTTTCTAAGTGGGCTTTCTAGGGTTTAAGTAGGAGTTACACTGATCACAGAGTGCTGTAGTGTTAAGAGTGGAGTTTTACTGCAAGCCTAATTCTGTTTTCAAGTTGGTGGCAGAATTCCTGTCAAATTTGGTTGCTGAGGATCAAGGTTTATATGTTTGTGTTATCTTCTATTGTAGGCAGCAGTGTTTTGACACCTTAGAATTGTTTATGAGGGTATAAATGATTGTACTTGTTGAAGCTACCTGGGATATTTAAAAACTGTATTTAACAGTTCTTCAGCTCTCTAAATTCATAAAATAATAGAGTTGACTCTATTAGAATTGTCTAATATTATATTTGAGTTTCTTAATTCATTGGACAAAAACTTATTTTGAATATAGATTATTTCTTTTCTCCTAGGAAATTTATTTTGTTTTATCTAGTAACATCGATTCTGAAAAATGGACAGCAACGTTCGTTACGTTTATGAAGATGAAATCCAGTCACTGAAAGAGGAAATTAAACTGTTGGCTGAAAAGTATGAAGATAGCCAACAGGAACCCACCTTTTTTTCTGATGAGGAGATATTAATGTCAATGCAAGCTTTTTTTTTCACGTGTTGGATTAATAATGTTTCTTTATCAGAATTGTTTAGGATAAGTTTTTGCTTTTCTTAGGACTTTGTTATTTTTATAGTGCTGATCTTATTTATATCATGGCTTACATATGGTAAAAGACCACAAATAATAAATATTTGATCTCTGTTTACAGTCTTCTGTTGGTAGTTTGTGGGGGCTTAGGGTTTTGTTTGTTTGTTTTCTGAAAGGATGTTTAGTGGTCAGATCATGACGTCAGGTACAGTGCTGTGCAGGCCTTGCAAAGTTGTTGTCTGCAAAGGCCATGTTTTCCATTATGCACTGTGAAACAGCTCAGTTCCCATTTAATTTAAAAAAAAAAAAAGGTGGGAAGATGGGGATTGGAATTGGGGAGATGGACAGGTGTGACTAGACATATCCTAAGAAAATGCCATGTTTGGGCTTCTTATTTCCATTATTTAAGTGATACTCTACAGTAAATAAATGTACACTCCATACCTAAAATAAGTAATTTAGACAATAAAGACATCACAGCTCATTTTTGTTGTACATTCCTTAAAATAGATATTTGCATTTCAAGACTTCTAATAAAGGCTGTGTCTACATGATAGGGCACATAAGTATTTATGAAAGTTAAAATAGTTTACTGTTGCTGGTAATGTGATCCAGCTGAAATGTGGCTTATTGAAAACTGATCTTGGTCAGAAAACAACCAGATCATGTTAAAAGTGCTTTTTTTTTTTTTTTTTAAATGGTATTGCTGTACTGATGTGACAAAACATTTTCTTATGTCTTGGTCTTTTCCCCTTTTGATTATTTTCTTCTTTTTTTTTTTTTTTTTTTTTCTCCCCAGTTCTAGAAAATCATTCCAAAGAGAACTTCGGGGAGAATCTGAGGGACATGAATCTGCAGCAGACCTGAAAACTGAACTTGAAAGCCCAGAAACACGTCTTTCATTTTTAATGAAACTTAATGGTATTCAGTTCACAGGTCATTCCAAGAAAACTTTGGAAAGAAGCAAGCATTTTTGTGCCCTTTTCTGGTGCTGTGTTGAGCATACTGTTTCTATTACATTTGAAAATGCATGTTTTAATTCTGCTTTCAATGTTAGCAGGAAGACAATTATTTTGAAATACAGTAGAATTTTCTCTATTAACAAGTAGCTTTTGAGTATAGTACTTCCCATAGTGGGAAAGTGAAAGACTGATGTAAAGTTAAATTTGGTTTCTTTTAACATGTTTAACTTGATTTTTTAATATGATGGATGATATCAGTTGGTACTTTAAATATGACTAATGGAAGAGATGCAATAGTTGTTGTATTGGAATTCTGATCAAGTATTAACTTCATTTTACAACAGCTAGAAACAAAATGTTGAG
This sequence comes from Neopsephotus bourkii, assembly GCF_033783945.1. Lineage (NCBI taxonomy): Eukaryota > Metazoa > Chordata > Aves > Psittaciformes > Psittacidae > Neopsephotus > Neopsephotus bourkii. The sequence continues at coordinate 89,376 of NW_026900965.1, read as the reverse complement.
GAAGCACAGATTATCAGGGAATTGCTGCTCGTCTTTTCAATTGGAATCCCAGCTTTTTGATATGCAGGTAAGGATCAATGAACACCTAAACCCCCAATAACCACCAAGCAACCGAACAGAACTTCAAATGGGCTAGTGTCAATACTTCCTTTTCTATCTGAAAATGGTATTTTGTCATTTTGATTGCCTGAGTCTCCTTAACCTAAGCCTCGGTGGGTTGCTTTCACCCTGTAGCAGCTGGACCCAACTTTTGAATTTGATGTGCATTCAAGCAAAATAATTCTGAAGGTCAGGTTCAACATTCAGTTGTGAATTTCTTATCACAGAATCCTTTAGGTTGGAAAAGACCTTTAGGATCATGAAGCCCAACCATAAACCTAACACTGCCATGTCCCAATCACCCTTCCTTCCCAAAATATGCACCCTGCCAGATGCTGTTGCAGTCTAACATTGAAGTAAATCCCTGAACAGCACTGGATTTCCACTGACTATGCCAAATACCTGCTGGGGCTTTGCCCTGACCCGATACATCTTTCATCCCACAGCTGTCTCTGATCTCTCCCCATCACATTCTGTAGTCAGGTATCTTGTTCTAGAGACTGGAAAATTTCAAATCTTACCTCTCTTGAGGAAACTGAGGAAAAACACTACAAACTTGAACATTTTTTTCTTTGCTTCAGTTATATTTCTAATTTGCTTGGTTAGTGTCAGTAGCCATTACATCACAGGACTGCACAGAAGTTGCACTAAATACAGATTTTTTTTTGCAGGGAAGTTCTTTCATAATAATCTACTCTTAGCACAGAATTCAAAATGATAAACAGTGGGAAACAGCTGCTGTCCCAATTTGTTATAATATCACCCAATTTTTAATAATATTTTTTACATCAGGAAACTTCCTTCTCCTGAAAACTTGGTTTTCAGCTCAGCTTTAAAGGTATTTTTTAAATTGAATGTAATTGAACTTAATAGTATTAAAAACTGCCTTCCTTTCTAATCTTAAGAAAAGCCATATTATGACTTTAGGAAATTAATATTTAAATAGTCACGTGTGGATTACATAAGATGAATAAGGTTATTTTGTAACCTCTGAAGTCCATGAATGACTTGAAACTTGTGATATTATTTTACCATGTTCTTGTATAAAACTATTTAGGTTTCAGCATGGAAATAGCTCACATCAGTTATGCTACTTGGTTAGATTTGTATTTATATCTCACCTGTATGCTCCTGTGGAATGATGACATCTTTTACTGTCTATCTAGATCAGATGATGTAAATTAACTGGATGTAAATTCAGAGCTACATTGGTGCTGCTTAAATCTATTGTACCACTTGATGGCAGCAGTTGTCTAGGTAATTCCTGAGAGTTGTAGTATTTCAGCGCTGATGACGTATGCTGGAGTAAGGCATATAGAATAATACTAAGTGTATACATTTAGAAAAAAAACACTTCAGATCAGTAGGTCCTCTGTGGGTGGAGGAGCCTGCCTCCATAGGTCTCAGTAAAGTTGTGACTTCAGGCCAGACTAAGGCCTGAAAATTTACCTTTTTAATGCCTATCCTTGTATATAAAAATGGAGAAACCTGTTTTCTAAGATATGGCATTAATGGTTGTATTCAAAACAACCTGTGCTGAGATCAGTGTCTGCAAGCTAGTGTAAGGTTGCAGGTAGTTTCAGCCGTCTTAAGAAATAAAAGACAACAGCTTGCTTTTTTTTTTTTTTTTTAAAGCTTAATAGATAACAAACACATTAGTATGCAGCAGAATAGAAAGGATAATTCTCTAATTTGATCTTAAATTGTTAAATGTCATTCACATTAAAAGCTGTATTCCAGGATACAGTTGTACAAAGAATGGTATGCAGATCAATGTTCACTCTGACTAGCTTTAAATGCTTGAGATTGTGCCTGTATTTCTGTAGTACTGGTCTCTGACTGCCTGACATAATAAAGAACCAGCTGAGATGTATGGTTTTGGCACAGATTAATGTGTAGTTTATATTCCCAAGAAGACTAGTGTTTTGCCAGCTTTGAGTGCAAACTAAGAAGCTCCTGTCTGCTCACCGTTGTGCATAGGTGAATGTTTACAAAGATCAAAATGCGAATGAGGAAAATAGGCTAATGCAAAAGCATTGCTTTATTTATTTTCCTCTCATACTGTCACACAGTATCACAGTATACTAGAGATTGGAAGGGACCTCAAAAGATCATCTAGTCCAATCCCCCTGTCGGAGCAGGAACACCTAGATAAGGTTACACAGGAATGTGTCCAGGCGAGTCCTTAGGTTTTAGGAGAGGACATATAAAACTTGTTTGAAAATCTGCCAAAACATGTATAAACCTCTTGAGAAAGCGTTCAAGTAAGAGTTGCTTCCTGCTCAAGAGCTTTCCTTTTGAATCTTATAACTTGACCCGTTTATTGGAAAGCCAGTTTCTTCAGAAGGTAGTGTGTTAGCCTGTGGGCTACTAGCAACTTCTCTGTAACTCCATGCATGTGTTGAACTTTTACTCTAAATTTAAAATGATTTTTTCTGTTGTTACTTACACAATCCACTAAACTTTGTAGTGTTTTGTTTTGCTTTTTCCTTTTTTTAGTGATGGCAGCGTTAGCAGCATTCCTGTCCAACCAGTACTATGGATTGCTATATATGTTTTCATATCCTGCTTGTCTGCTTAGTTTCCATTGCCATTCCCATTTGCTTGTGGTGACTGGGTATAAGAAAAATCAAGTACAATGTCCCCACTAGAAAGTGAAGCATTTGCTATAGTCTTCAAGCCACGATTGTAAGCTTTTTCATTCACTGTTATCTAACCTGTTACTCTGGTGTCTTCAAGAATGTGTAGAAAAAATATAATTAAGTTTTTTGTGGCTTCATTTCTACTATATGAATGTCTTTTTTAAAATTTTATTTTATTTTGGTAGGCTGTTAAATATTTAGAAACATTTTATTTTTACTGTCATGCACATATCCCCAAGTAACAGTTATTACTGTAAAAATTGATGGAATTTGGGGCACAACTATGGGCTTTAAAATAAAAAATAAAAGGAAAACTAACAGTATTTTTTAATTTTTATTTTTTTAAACTTAGGGTAGCATTATTATGGTTTTCAGATGAAACCTTATATTTGAATTTTCAGGTATATGTGACAGGGATTTTGCTGGAAAATTAGAGTCTTAAAGAAGTGGAAGTGATAAGAAAGGAAGTAGATGAATCTCTTTTATACCAGATATAAAGGAAGACTTCTTTTATATTTTCTAAATGCTGACAAGTTCAGCTATTATTCCAAAACCTTGTTGCATGAATAATATTGATGCTGTTGAAATGACAGAAATTTTCCGCACATATAAGCTGTAGTTTAAAAAATGCCATTTTAAGGATTGTATTACTTGGTAGCATTTGGATATATTTTTATTATTTTATATACAAATAGATAACTTTATTTCTCCATGCTAGAGAAATTACTAACATACTGTGGTGTTCCTTATCTAGAACAAAGGAAATGTGTCTGCTGCTATTACTGATCTCAGTATTATAATGGAGCCTAGGGGAAATTCAGATTTGGACAAATTTGTGTCAAGGTAAGGTGGAGGTTTGGTTTTGTTTTTTTTTTTTTTTGTGTGGGGTGTTTGTTTTTTTTTAAGTAAAGTTATTGTATGGGATATTTGATACTAAAGGCAATACTGAGTTGTCATGTAAATTGCTGTCAGCCAATTTCTTTGTTTAGTAATGTTCTGTTAGCACAACCTAAACTCTTAGTCCTGGTCTGTATCCTTCTGTAGAGGAAATGAAATGCATATGATTTTTAAAGCTGGAAACGACCATTACAATGCATTTTAAATAGAAATAATTTTAGGATTATCACGTGTTTTAGCTGTTTGAAATTGTTTGGTTCAGAGAAAGGTAGAAGTATATAATCTCAGCTATCATATTTTAATTTATAAAATCAACACGTTAATTGCGTCTCAGATGTGTATGTGAGTTGTAGATGTGCAATGTGGGTAACTAAGGGCTAAAAGTGTATGTCCAGAACAACTTTCCAGTACTTGCCTGTTTCTAATTCTCTGCTTACTATTCAGTTTCTTTTCTTTGCATCAGGATTTGTTTTACTGATATTTTAAAAGCAGTACAATATAATTTAAAAACTTGGAGTAGTGTATTTGTGCAATGGCTTATGCAAATGTGCATTCTAAAACTCAAGCATATGACCGAATGCTGCTTCTTGATTGTTTTCTGGAGGTTGTTACACAGGAGGAATAATGATCAAGTTACTTGTCTCCAGTATTCTACTTTGAAATCTGCTAGCAGATCTCTCTGAGAACAAATGTTTTATATCTAATTATTATTGGGTTGATTTAATCCTATTCTCTAAGTGATTTCTGTTGTTTTATATTATTTTTAGACTTTGGGAGGGAGAAGGAAGGCAAATGAATGGGTGAAAGAAAGGTCTGCTCAGTTACCTCAGGTAACTGAACAGACTGATTAGTCTGCACTGAAAGCTGAGGCTTTGGAATTTCCATACAGATACACTAAAGCTGGTGGCATAACTGAGAATAGTAGTTGACTGCTTTCAAGAAGTAGGGTTTAGAAAAGGAAATTACCCTGTTTTGTTGTTTTGGGTTTTTTTTTCATGAGCTTTTTCTGACAGCAGAAGTGTCTTGGAACTTAATAGAAAGTAATGTGTTGAAGTAGTGGCAGACCTTATTTTATCCTGGCTTGAGCACTGCTCCCTTGTCCCTGTCTCTTCACTACCCTGGTCCTTTTTCACATTATGCTGGTATTAATAAATAAACAGAAGTTTTCATGAGCGATGTAAGATGAATTAAGGCTTTGCTGTCAATGAAGCAATCAGTTCTTTCTTTCTCCTTAGTTTTGTTTGCACGTACTATCTGCTGTCTCATTGGGTTGACCCTGACTACGTTTCTAAATATCCGACAGCCTTGCCCACCTTGCACTTCCCCAGCCCCTTCAAATTCATTTTTTTTTTTGTTTGTCTTGTCCTGCAAACAGTGTTTGTGGCTGATCTAAGGCAGTAGGTATATAACCAGAGTGGGATTGATGTTCACTATGTCTGAAAGCAGCCCACTGTCAGATTGACTAAATCTGATTGTGTGATCTTCCTTTATAGCTTGTTTTCCCAATACCCTTGTTAAACTAGTTATATTTTTTTTTTAAGTCCTAATCTCCATTTTCCATGTCCAGTTTCAGGCTTTTCCCAACTTGCTCTTTATTCTTCAGTGCATCAGCTGCTCTTAGAATCTTGATTCCTACTTCTTCCTTCCCTTTCCCTCCATTCTTGTTGCATTGTTTATTCTCTTCAGCCTTCCTACCAGTCTCTCATTCCTTTCTTTTGCCTCCTTGGCCTAATCTTGCAAATCCATTGTCTAGCTCTGTTCTGTTTCCTCTGCTGGCCTGGATTTTTTTCTCCTTGGTTTTCTAATTTTTTTTTTAAAATACGTTTTTCATAATGCATGACAGAAAAGGGGTCTTTAAGAGCACCAGAGTTAAAAACTTGGCATTCAGTTGTAATTTCCAAGCCCATCATGCTTTGGAAGAAAACAGAGGAATGCTAGAATACTTAAGCAAAATCTTTTTAAAAGAAGCAAAATTCAGCAAGCTATTTTCAACCAGGTACTGCTGCAATATATAATACTTATTTTTAAAAGAGACCATTATTTCTTAAATATGTTTTAACAATAAAATATGTATGCAAATGGAATCACATTATTTAGTCTTCTATTTTGGATTTTACTTGTGTCCCCTTTGAACCAGTTCTCACTTATGTTACACTTTATTACTGTTAAGGACCGCAATATCTATGAAAAAATATTTTTTTTCTTTTGTTTTTCACTTGATACCTCGTTAATTGTAGAGTTAGTTCACTGCTGCATGGATTACCTAGTCAAATAGGAGTTTTCAGATAATTTCTTATATCCTTCTTTTTACTAACTAGTTAAAATGTAGAAGTCAGAGTAAAGGATTTAGGACAGGTCTGCATTTAATATATATTAAACACTGCATGGGCAAGGCATCTTGGAAATGAGGGGAAACATGAATTCTTCCCACAGCTATAAGAGTCATTCTTTGGTTTTATATGTTAGTGCAAGAAGTCTTGCATACTGCAGTGAGTTTAAAATAGATTTTTCTCTCTTTAAATAGCTAAAGGATCATATTAAAGGAGCCTTAAACACTTCTACAACAGTTAAGTTTCTTACATAGTTTTGTGTTTTTGATACTGTTTTGTAAAAGTGAAATAGTGTTTGGATAAAGGCCATGTGATTTTAACCTGATACAGGGTTACTCTCTGCTGAGTATACTTTTTGCTGGTTTTGGATTACTTCTTCGTTGTATGGATGTCAGCTTTGGAGATGGGTGTTTTTGGCTCCCAGTGGATTTATTTTTTTTTTTTTTCTTTATCCGATGACATTTTGTAATGCTAAATTCTTTCTAAAACAAAAAAGAGGCTTAAATTTTTAACATGCACTCTATTAGTACCTTGCTTATTTATACCAAGTTCTCTTAGCATTTTAGTGTTTGTTGTGGTTGGGTTCAGCATTGGGAATTAGGCTAACTTAGTCTAATTAGAAATTATTGTTTATGGGCACTTTAAGTGCTGTGAGTCATTTAACGGAAGTGATGCTCTTATGCAGCCTTTCCCTTGCAGATACAGAAAAGCATGTCTAATGCATATGTCTGTTCATGCCAGCACGGGTTTTCCTTTTTTCTAAACACTGAATCCAGTGTTCTATCTTGGATTTAGCCAACACTGTATCTGTACATGAGAGATGTATATGCTCAGATATAATTGGAAGTCTAACTTTTACATCTGGAAGGGGTTCTTTGAACTTAGCCAAAATCGTCTTTCTGCTTGGTGATCTAACCTTGAAAATTTTCATCTGCTATATTGCCTAAAGATGAATCTGAAGGGAAAGAAGAAATAAAACCAAACTAAAGGTATAATGCTAAAACAAGGTCATAAGGTTTGTGATAGTCTTTTAAATTGCATAAAAATGGATACTCGTGCCAAGTTTCAAAAAAAGAATTTTAAGTATGTAGTTTTGTAACAATTGTTACCCTCTTCTAGGTATGTAGATTTTAAAAGTATATTTCAGTATGTATAGAACCACGTTTGCTAAACAGTGACATGCGGGCTGTCATTACTAAGTCTTGATTTTTTTTATTATAGTATGTGTAGATTTCTATATGTATAGTTATAAGTTATGGTTAAAAAAAAAAAAGCTTTACGGAACATAAAGCTACTCAGCTGTTGCAAATCAGTATGTGTCTGCATCCTTCCAGGGGTTCAATTTTTGCCTGTGCTGCCAGCAGTTTTTTCATCTTGGCCTGATTTTGTTGGCAGCTGTGACTACTGTGGTAACTTCCTCTAATGATGCTGTTCTTTCCAGGCTAAGATGAAACTTGTTTGGCTTTTCATTTACATTTTCAATATCTGAATGAACTGGATATGTTTTTTCCTATTTATGTTTGTGCAACTTGTTAAGCATTGCCATTCTTGTATATTAAATACTGCTGGATCCAAGGCACAGTTCTGCCTTGAGTGGCTGAAGTGACTTGGTAATTCACTGTTGCAACCATTCTGTTAATGGCCTCAAGCTTCCCCTCTCAGCTGTTCTGAAGATCCAAAAAGAATAGTTAATGTTGAACAGAAATGATGTTATAAGTCAAATGTAGAATTTAGATCTTCTGTAACTTTCTGAAATATTCTTTAATATTTCAGAAATATTCTTCAGTCAGGTTTTGTAAGCTTGTGAAATCCTGTGTTAGTAACTGAAATGAATCTTTGTATTTTCAAACTGGTGCTTGCCAGGTATGTTTTGACAAAGGCTAATAGTCTGTTTCCTTTGATTGTGGCTTTATATCAACAATGCCATGAAGCTCATCACCCTTATGATTAAAGAATCATGTTGCTTCGTGTATTGACAATTAGCTTTTGTGGCATTTTTGTTCTTTCCATTCTTGCCATGTTTCTTTCACAAAAACTGCACACCCTTTTCCAGCAGTTTTCCTCACTCCCCTGACAACATTGAGTGGATCATTGGCTATTTAGCAGTTTATGTCATCATAAGTTGTCACCTTTCCTTTCTCTGTCCTGATTCTTCTATTACTAGAAAATTGAAGACTAATTTTTTTTTTTTTTGTGTATTTCTTAAGAAGAAACCCCTCCAAGACAAACTCTTCTTTTCCCCCTCGTCACAAAGCAGCCTCCTCCTAGCTATTACTCTTTCCTCTTTTGATTAGAGCTCAAAATCTGTAAATATGGTCCTTATAGTTGCTGTCACACATGATCTAATGAACAGACCTTCTTGCTTACTGGTTTCAAGGTTCATTTTGAAAAGCTGAATGTCATGTGAGAGGAGGCATATAACATGTCATGTACAGACTAGTTGAATAAGACAAAGATCTCAGGAATATTCAGAGCTTATTGATGCAATTTGGTAAATCTTCCCAGTTGTAGGTTCAAGTTTTACTATGCAGCATCTTGAAAGTTATTTGGTAAATAAGAGTATGACATGAACAAGCATAAAGTTAAAATAAGATTTTAAAGGTGGCTATTTTGTCACTTTATCACGTTTTGCATTAAAGACTAACTTGATTACTGCTTACCTTTCTGAGGAGCTGAAAATATTGGTTTATAAATGAATTCTTCAATATTTTCAGTATCTACACTACAGTGTTCTTTCCTGTTGTGCTAAGTTTTTGGGGGCGGGGAGGACAGAGGAGTCTATCTCTGGCTTCAAATTTGAACAATACTGATCACAATTTCTGGAAGAAGTGCAAATTTTAAGCTGTAGAATGGTATGTGGGAGTAATACTGCTTGGGTTAAAGAGTGTATTTTTCTTTTGTAGCAGTGAAAAATGTGGAAGTCTTTTAACATTTTTCAGAAGTCTTTCATCTTATGCTGAATGGTATGAACATTGCAGTTGCACCTTCCTACATTTCAAGGTAGTGGCTGTCAAGCTTTTGTGTATTGGTGTACTGCATTTAGTTCTTTAAGTGGCTCATTGAAATAGCAATGGAGGTGAAATTATTGCACTTTAGCAGAGTATGGGTGATAGCGGAATAGACTTCACAACTTGGTTAAAGTTGTAAAGTAGGTACGCTTTATTCAGCTGAAGGCGCACGGGGGATTGGTCCTCCAAAAGGCATGCACGCCTCAGTGCCGTTTTACATTTATCCTGTAAAGTCATACATATGCATTAGGTCGCACGGTACGCCTATACATATTCATATTCTATCCCCGCTTCGTATTCTAATGAGCTAAAAGGCTCTCCACACATTCGCAGTGCCTCCTGCTGGTCTTGGGCAGGGGTCTTCAGATGAAGTAAGTAGTGTTCCTCTTGTGGGTAGGGGTCTTCAAGATGAAGTAAACGAGTCTTCCTCAGGCTTGAACTTTTTACCTCTGGTCCTCACGCATGCTCTTTAGGAGCTGGATGGGTGTGGTCTATGTCCAACTGGTTTAATGAGCTATTCTCCTCATTAGGAGGTTCTGTCCTGGTACTGCCTGATAAGGCATCTGCTAAGCTTGTCAAGCAAGCTATAACTTAAGCAGTACCCCCTTGCACAACCCCCCTCTGTACATTTTGTCTAACCCCCCGTACAACCCCCCTGTACACAATAGGCCACATCAGTTTTCAATTCCCCCCTTTCCTATAAAATAAGTAAATTCTTTTACTTAAGAGGTACCCAGGTCTCTTCAATGGATCTGCGAAACATATTTGATACACACTGGATTAAGCAAAGAATTGTCATTAAAACTAAAAGAACTACAGCCAGAATCCAAATCCCTTGTTTAACTCCTTAGTCCACCCTGTAATCCCAAATCCATTCAACCAATCATCCAACCCTCCAACAACTTCCAGTTTCTTCATGTTTTCCTGTAACTCTTGTAATTTGGCATAGGTGGATTTGGAATGGTCTGTGGTCTGTTAAATTCATACAACACACACCTTCAAAATCTTCACATCTGTGACCATGGGCTAGTAAGAGAAAGTGTCGTCTACTTGCCCACTGGCCTGAGGCCTGTATGGAACATGTAGTTGCCAAATAATTTCTAATTTTTGCTAATTTCTTGTAACTATTTTGTACTAAAGGGTGAGCCTCATTCAGAAGAAATTGCCTCTGGTACTCCAGAACAAGGTATTACACTATTTAACAGTGTTCCAATTACTTGTCGTGCGTTATTTATTCTACAAGGGAATGCTTCTGGCCACCCTGAAAAAGTATTCGTTAACACCAACAGATATTGGTCTCGATAATTCAGGAAAAATTATTTGTCAGTGCTGTCCCAGATAACTTCCTCCCCAGTTGTACCAATTTGATTTCTACTTTCAATTTTAGGCTTATTCTTGAGGCAGAGCTGACACTGTCACTAACTGAACTGTGTTATATAAATCCCTTCCTTCAATTTGTTCATCTAAGTATTTATACAAAGAGTTGCTACCTCAATGAGTTTTATAATTTGCCCATAAGGTATCTAATCCTAATCTTTGTTTTCCTCTCCTTTGAGATCTCCAATCAATTTTCTATCCTCCTCTGAACATCTAGGTTTAGATTTCTCAGTTGTTAGTTTGCCATCAGGGATTAAGGGAATGAGTTTAGATTGTTCAGCTGCTCATTTGCCTTCAAAATTGGCCAAATTATTTCCAATTTCCTGATCAGATTCACTTTGTTGATGCCCTCAACAATACATAATAGCTACTTCCTCAGGTAGCTGAAGAGCTTTCAGTAGTCATAGAATTTCTGTAGAATGTTTAATCTGTTTCTCCCGTGTGTTCAAAAGGTCCTCATTCTTTCCAGATGGCACACTGTGGATGGACCACACCAAATGCATATTTAGAATCAGTCCAAATATTTATCCTTTTGTCCTTAGCTAATTCCAGGGCACGTTCCACAAGTTTCTTTCAAATCTGGTTGGCTTGAATATACAGTTTCACATAGTGGCCAAGCAGTCAGGTGTTAATATTTCTGTTGATTGACAACATTAGTGACTAGTTTCTGTATTATCATGTTGCACAAGGGTGGCCTGGTATTTAAAAAAACATGAAGGAGATAACCAGTGGGCTTTTTCTGTTCCAGGACTGCTGATACCACTTGGGACACTAGCACAGTAATCCTTTGTCCCAAGGTGAATTTGCGAGCCTCTTCAATATTCATGACAACTGCTGTCACAGCCCTTATGCATCCAGGCCATCCTTTGCTTGCTTCATCCAGCTGCTTTGAAAAATGCACCACTTCCCTCTTATAGGGTCCTAATTTCTGAGTAAGGACCACCAAAGCTATTCCCTGTTCTTCATAGGAATATAGCCAAAAGGATTTAGTCATATCCAGAAGTCAGAGCTACAGCTCTCATTAGCCCTAGTTTTTAATTTCTAAAGCCCTCCTCTGATGGATCAATCTATTCCAAAGAGAGAGGGGTTTCTTTTAACAGTTCATATAGGGGTCTTACCAGAACACCATAATCATGCATCCAAAGTTTGCATCATCCAGTCATTCCCAGGAACGTCTGGAGCTCCTTGACGGTCGATGGTCTTGGAGTCTGGTGAATGGCTTCTTTTCTAGCAGTTCCAGGTTCTCTCTGTCCTCCTGTTATTTCATAACCTAGGTAGGAAACTCAGGTTTGAATTAGTTGGGCCTTGTCTGGATACCCGATAACCATTCAGTCCAAAAAAATTTAACAATCCCATTGTCCACTGGATACATTCTTCCTTTGTTTCTGTAGCAATTAACAGATCATCGCATATTGTAACAGAGTTCCCATCTGAGTAGGTGGCTGCCATGATTAGGTAATACTGTCCAAGTTAATTGAGTTTCCCTTCCTGTGTCAGGATTTTCCCATTCAAAAGCAAATAACTTCGGCTTTCTTTGGCCAATGGTAAGCAAATGAAAGCGTCCTTTAAATCCAGGACGGGAAACCGTTTCTGATTATTATTCAGTTTAGTTAATAAGTCATTGAATTAGTTACTACTGGACAAATATCCTCTGCAATTTTGTTGATTGCCCTAAGACCATGAACCAGTCTGCAACGTTTCCCATCATATTTCTTTACTGGCCAGATAGGAGTATTATATTCCAATTTACATTCAATTAATAATCTATATTTTAAAATTTATCAATAATTTTTTTATTCCCTTTGATCTTCTAATTTTAAGGGATACTGTTTTATTCTAATTGGGCAGGCCCCCCTTTTTATTTCCACTTTAACAGGCAAAGCATTTTTTGGCTTACCTGGAACTTCAGATGCCCATACTCCCACATATACCTGATTAAGGATTTCTTCTATTTCAGGGAGGTCCTCCTGTTTGCTTTTTCTGTTGAATTAAAGATAAAACTGCAATTAATTGATTTTTAACTCTTAATTCCATTTTGCCTTCTTTAAATGTTGCTTCTTGCCCTAATGACAATTTTGGAGAATCTAGCATGCATAAAAATGTTATGTATTCCTATTTGTTATACTTTAAGGGTTACGTTGTTTTGCACTTTTTTTCTTTTCGGGGGGGGGGGATGTCGGTTTTTTTTTTTTCTTTTCCTTGGTGGCCAGTAGCTCCCACATCTGTAACAAATTCTTTTCACTCTGATTTAATGCCGAATAAGTTGCTCCTATATCCACTAAAATTCCACTTTATTTCCTCTAGTCCATAGTTTTAATTAACCAGTGGATCTGCTACGGTAGATTCCCCAGGTCCCCTGTCAGTCTAGTTCTGATTCAGCCACCGGAGCCACCCCATGCCACTCCCTCCCCTGCAGGGCAGTCTCACTTCCAATGTTCAAAACCCCCCACAGCACACACACACCCATCCGGTCGCATAGGAGAAGAACCCACTTGTTTGCCTGCCCCAGCACCCATCCCGTGCTCAAACACAGGAGCTGTGCGAGCTCCCCTCCTTTCTACTTGGTTCCCCCCCCCCCCCCCCTTTTTTTTCCACTCACAGTTGCTCACCCTGCTCTGCAGAGGTTTCAGATGCCTGCCGCTGCAACAGCACTTCTGGTGTAATGTGAATGCGCTGCTTGTTGCATCTTATTTGCATACCTGCACAAGCTTCACAGTCAGTGACATCAGATCAGGGCTAGTGACATTCCTCCCTGCCAGGAGAGGAATAAGTGACTTCTAAATTCCTATGGACACAGAAGTGTATGTATAAAACCACTTTCCTTAGTAATTTCATCATAGCATTTATTTCAACACCTACCTATGCTCAAAGCCACAAGATTGCTCCAAAGCCATTTTTCCAATGGTTTCCTGTGGGAACTAAAGGCTTCTTCTTTACCAACATCTTAAATCTCAGGCACAAAGATACAGATAAAACCTGTCCAAATGGGCATGGGTCATCAAGCTGGAGCTTATTGTGAAAGGGAGGATATTGACCTGTGCAGCAGCATCTCAGCTGCCACCGAAACCTATCAGTTCTCACAGATGATCACAGAACTTTCCAATAAGGAAATACTCGGATCATAATTGTAACAGCCATTTCAATGGAGGAATCTGTGACTTCGTGTGTACGGAGCGAAGTCTGAGACCTCCAAGCACCTCCCACATTTAGAAATCAAATAGCAGGTTTGATTTTCAGATTTTCTGATTTTTTTTTTTAAATTATTTTCAAGTCACTGAAATCAATGATGTGGTATAAATAATTCATCAAAAACGTGAAAAGTAACATCATGTTAAATGTTGAGAGGCAGGTGTAACTAGCAGTGAGTGCAGGTAATTTCATTCCATTACCACTGGACAATAGGGAGCTCAGAGATTTGCAGAAGTGACAAGCCAGCTAGTGTATCTGCTCCTTAGCTTGTTGTTATACAGTCATCCAGAGCCCAGCCATAGGCACAATGCTGTAGCATCCCAGAGAGAGAAGAGCTAGCACTTCCTAGCTTGCTAGGAATGTCTAGTAGGAAGAGAGCAGTGCTGAAAGGAAGTTGTGTAGTAATAATGCCTCTCCTGCCCTCACCACCCCACAAAGCCTCAGCTCATATAGAAACCACTGACAATATGGTGCTTTAAAATGTTAATAGCTTTGTCAGATACCCTATTAAGTCCCAGTGGTTAAATGTCAGAGTTGCCAAAGTGATAAATCTGTTATGCTAAATGTTTCAATTATTTATTTTTAGGTGAAGCAACTTATTGCCCCTGCCTGCTGTGCATTATGAAAACTCACACAAATAAGTCTGAGACTCACCAAACACTGTGACATTTTATAAAAGGTCAATTTCGTAGCAGGAAAGCACAAGATTGGCACAGTAAATATATTACAGTAAAAAGCAGTATAATATACTAGGGTTTTTTTGTGTGTGTGCTGTGAAAGCTGGCAATTAGACAATCATTGTCATGATAAAAATGCTGTTTAAAAAAAACAACCCAGTGCTCCTGTAATTGTGTATTATAAGGTATTTGATACAGATGAAGGCTCTCATATCTTATTTGCCCCTACTTGCCTTTGCATGGTCACATGGTCAATAACCTGCACATTTCTAGAATGCAAACATGTGCTCAAGTACTTTGCATATTGCCGTTCACCAGCATCAATTTCAGTGGCCTCATATATCATTTCAAGCTATAGTGTTTCATTTTACAGCGTGGTCCTGAACGATCCTGCTGTCAACTGAAAGCATTTGTCCAGGTCTCATTAACAGTGGAAGGAGATAATTTTTATTGGATTGTGTTAATGTTGTCTAGGTACTTTTACCTTCCATGTTAATATTTTTCCCCTTTCCCATGTAATCCTAAAACCGAAACCAAAATAAGTAATATGGGGTAAATATAGTACACACATTACCCTGCAGAGCAGGAGGTTGCACACATCCCCCAAAAGTAAAATAAAATTTTGAAAACTATTTTCTGCCAAAGTTCAAACAGTATCATCTTGTAACTGCGATATGGGGAACAACTAAAAACTGGTAAGGACAATGATTTCAAATGCATCTGCTGCCATAAATTCCTTGTTTAGATATTTGTGTAGTAGCTGCCAGTCTCTCCTGGGAGTCAACTTTCACATTGTTGTCCCCATGCAGATGTATCTGGCTGCCACCAACCAGTTAAGCTTCAAAATTTCAAGTTCTTAATGAGGTAATGAAATATAAATGCATAATTTCTGTGATTGTTTTCACAGAAAACACAAACCTGGATATCATAAGCCTACAAGCAAGAAAAAAAAGCTCATTTGTACAGCAACAAATACTGTAATTCTGACTTCGGAAAATGAAACGAGATTCTATTCCTGTATTGTCAACTGCTTTCGAGGTAATTCACTCCTGTCAAACACTCTCACACACTCATGCCAGCTTCCTTCCATGCTTCTATCTTTTGATCAACCAAATCAATAGGAGATTGCATGGGGACATGTTGTCAGCCAAGAACCTATCAACTAGCTTGTCTGGCTACACCTGGAGTTTTAAAGGCCACTGAGGGGAGAATTAATATTTGGGGTTTTGCACAGAGCCTGTGCAATCATTTCTGGTGTTGCTTTGAGGAATTAACACATGTCAAAACAGAAATACTATTTAAGGGCTATTGATGATACATTACATCTAAATCTCCCTTGATTAATAGTGCACACAAAATTAGCCAGCTAGCTTTCTCCAAGCATGTAGTCAGAACTATCCACTTTATGTGAGGCCTCCAAGATAAAGTATACCTGCCTATGAGATAAGGTACTTTAAGGAGATACAAAATACATATGCTGTTTAATATACTGATTTTATTTACATATGCTGCCTTTTCTTTATCCACTTTTTGTAAGTCCGAATTTTCTACTCTCTCCTATCTGACATGAAACAGCAATGATGCATCAAATCAGCAATTTCTCTATGATTAAAAGGACTCCTTTTTAAGAGCAAAGCACACTTCAAGCAGTTGAAAATGAACTGAAAGAGGTGCAACCTCATTTTGCCTAAATCTTCTAGTTATTTAATGAACTGGAAAAGCTGGTTTTTCGGTTCAACTCAAAAAACCTGTCTTTGTTCCCAGAGTAGAGTTTCAGAATTCATCTTTCAGCAGCAAGCCAAGAGTGCCTGGAGGCCTCAGTGCACAGCAGGAAAGGTACAATTTGGTATTTTCATGTTGTAAAGTAAGCCACAGCTTGCTTCATAGAATATTCATTATTCTCATAAATTACCCAAAAATAAATCAATGTTACAGCACTTACAGTAAAATGCATTCTAAGTCCCTATGGCAGAATAGTGATTTTGTTTAACATCAGCATCTCAGGAGTGAGGTGAGGGAACAATGGGGAAGTCCAACTTTATCCACCAGTGCAAAGAGCTATAAATATCTGGAAACTTCGTAAACAGGTCTTGGAAACAAGCTCTTCCTTCAGAAATCTGATCTCGTACTCTTAGGTCTTGGAGGAACCCCAGCTCTGCCTAGTAAATTTCTCAATGGGAGTATCCTTTGTCTTTGTTAGAAAAGAAAAACACACTCTTGTGAAATGTTAGGGTGCAGAAATTTATGAACAGTTCATAGTAGACATCAGTGCATGTAAACCAATACTACTTCTCAGAATCCTGATCTGAGAAACAAAATCATCTGTGACAGGGCTATATGCTGATTGCTCCTGTGCATGGGTAACATCATTGTAGCAGGGAAAAAAGATCTGGAGAACTAGGATTTTTCCAAGAAAATAGTCCAGCAATGCTCCATTCTGAACTTTTTATGAAGCTTGGCTAAATGGGATGAAAAGTGGATTAGTTTAAAACAAAGTAGATCACTTCTGTCCCTCCAAGCCTAGCAGCTGAAGTTCTCAGTGGCGAGACTCGCCATCTCGGGCAGTGTCCCAGCGCCATCTCCTGGGAGTTTTGCTGGCGCTGGCAGCACACCTTAACTGGCTTTGTAGAGACCGAAGCAAGCACGTTTCATTCAAGTACTTCTATTTTTCTTCTCTCACAGAAGCAATCAAGTTTCAAGAACGTTCAAGTACTTGCATCACTTACGGAAACATCACCCCCAAAATATTCTGCTCCCTTTTCTCACTTCAACTCCTGAGTTACCCTCAATTCATGGGCTGGCTGATCAAATAGTGCCACTCTTGCTCTAGAGAAAAGCTTGACCTGTATGAAGTACCACCCTCGCGTTTTCCTTCCAGAAGTCTTCATTATGTCTGTAGGTGGAGTGTCATAAGGATGACAAAAGAAAGCATTCACCCCAAATGACCTGAAGTTAAGGAAGGAATAGTCTTTTCAAGATGAGCGTTAACCATTGGAAAAGTTGGGTTAGCTTGACACAAGTACAGCACAGGCTATTTTCTAAGAATTATGCCTCGCAGCCCGACACATTCAAAATGAACTATTCAGAGACAATGGCGTTGCTGTACAAGGCAGTTTGCAGGATTCAGGTGTTACACCAGAAATAGAACTGCTTCATACTACAAAAAAAGTCTCCTTCCTCATGTAAGAAAACAATACACTAGAGAAGTGAGGCCATATCTTAAAAGAAAGGAGGCCATGTCTTCAAAGTCTGTTATTAAAGTTATAAGGATCTAAGCTTATTCTCTTGATGAAAAGGAAGCTTCATTTTTAAGTATCAGAAGTTTTCAATGTATAGAATAGACTGATACTGAATAAGGTTGCCCTCTGCCTGAATCTAGTACAGAAACTAGATTTATTCAGATCTGGGGGGCTGGAGGGAGGACTGGAGCAGAAAACAGTGGAAGTCACTGTGCCTATCCCCAAGAAATTTTCCTTTGTGTGATCCGAGTGTCTTAGGACATCAGGACTGCATGACCCGATTTTATATATAGAAACTCTTACCCCCTTCAGCCAGTGATGCACAGTAATACACACATCACACCTTCCTACAGCCAAGTAAGTTCTGAAGAGACGATGGACAATTTCAGTATTACCAGATATCTTCATGTCAAAATATAGACCAAATTTCCATTAAATGGTGCTTACCTTAGTCTTTGCTAGGTAAAGAATTGACATCTCCATTAACAGACAAAAAACATTCTCTGATCTGCAAGTTAATTGATGAACATAAGGTAAAATAAATAGGAGTTATGCTCAGATTTGAGTTAGCTATGGTACTTATCAGGAAGAATCAGAAGGCAAAAGGACATAAGGTCCTAAAACACCTTTTTACTTTTTTCTTCAGAGGAGCTGATAAAAGAACAATACAGAGCTAGCCCCAGTCTCAACCAGGAGGACAAAAAATGTAATCCCATTACTCCATTCTTTCTGAAGAAGTGAATATGCGCCTTTCTTGGATTATATTTTTATTCCCTTTCTGCTCAGGAAATAACTGGAAATCCTGACATGGAGAAAGGAGATACATAAAGTATGAGCCATTCTCTAGGCTACCAGCATATATAGGCTCAAACTTCAACTGTAGGAAGTACAAAAATCACAGACCCTTGATCAAAACAAAAGGGAACACGCTTTATTTCTTTATTAAAAATGTGTAACCATGGAGTTTGATAACCAAGCCTACACTTACGAAGGAATTTAATTCAGTATGGCTCTTCCAAATGCAAAGGCTAATTTGAGGACAGAAAATGGACAAGTTAAATTTCATGCATGTATATATAGCCACTCTCGTGCTCAGGTTATAATGAAGACACCCATTTAAATGGCTTCCAGAAAAAAACAGTTTTCATAGCCTTAAGATAGCTCAGCAACACTGACGAAATTTTAGTAAATATAAGAGCTTAGAAAAATTGGCAATACAGCTCAAGTGCAGTAGCATTCCTAAATATCAGTGACTTGACTATACTGAGGGACTCCACTTCCTAGTTAGCTGCACAGATAAATTGCAATTTACCAGAGTAATCGAAGCAATTTTGTCAGTTAACCATGAAATCAGGAAGAAGCACATAGTAGTTGAAACAATGAAATTGTATATTTGATAAGGAGAATAAACACTATCAGCAATTTCAGTTACATGAAATAGCTGAAGATACTTCTGTTACTTTCCACACATTTAGATCAATAAAGAAATCATACAGGCAACGATCAAGTAATTCAGTGCTCTTCTAATTCTCCATTTACCTAGCATGTTTTCTTGTTAAATAAGAGCTGTAAGGCCATTTGATGATTTAACGATAAGCCATCAACCTGTCATACAAGGCAACATGATAGCATATGTATTTCACTGCGGGCAAGTGCAAGGTTATACACAATGGAAGGATCAATGCAGCTAAACAGGCACATGCTGATGGGTTCTAAAATTAACTGAAACTACTCAGAAAAAAGTTAAGGGTCAAGATTGAAGCTGACTGAAAAAGAACATCTGTTAAAAATGGGAAAAACCCCAGACAAAATGTTAAGGCAAAGCATAAATATCCCAAGTACTGTCCCATTGTTTAAGACTGTTTTATCATAGAAGCACAGGATGGTTCAGGTTGGAAGGGATCTTCAAGATCAGCTAGTTCCAGTCCTACTGCAATGGCCAGGGTCACCTTCACCTTGCACATTTCCTGCCTCCATCTATAAAAGATTTCTGTAAAGTGAACAACTTGCGTCTACATCGGGTAACAATCTTCACTGGTGTGTTCTAGAGCCCTGAAAGAGATCAGTTCAGGTATCTGGACTACAGATAGCAGAAGACAGGAGATCTGGAGAAAGACAAGTATTCAAAGTATAAAATCCTACCTGTGAAGAGATACTGACATTGCATTTATTTTTATTTAAAATTATCTGACCATACCTGGATTTTACATTTGCTCTCGGGTGAGCTAGCTGCACAGGATTTGGAGAAGGCTGAGGTTCTGAATGACTTCTTTGCCTCGGTCTTCTCTAGCAAAGGCTCTGACAGCACCACCCAAGTCTTGGAAGGCAGACGCAGGGACTGTGAGAATGGAGACCTTGGGCCCACTGTAGGAGAGGAACTGGTTCGAGACCATCTTAAAAATCTGAATGTGCACAAGTCCATGGGTCCTGATGAAATCCATCTGCGGGTCCTGAAGGAGCTGGCAAATGAAGTTGCTAAGCCGCTGGCCATCATATTTGAAAAATCATGGCAGTCAGGTGAAGTTCCTGACGACTGGAAAAAGGGAAATATAACCCCCATTTTCAAGAAGGGGAAAATGGATGACCAGGGCAATTACAGACCAGTCAGTCTCACCTCTGTGCCTGGCAAAATCTTGGAGCAGATTCTCCTGGAAGGCATACTAAGGCACATGAAAAACAACAAGGTGCTTGGTGACAGCCAGCATGGCTTCCCCAAGGGGAAATCCTGCCTGACCAATTTGGTGGCCTTCTATGATGGGGCTACAGAACTGATGGACAGCGGTAAAGCAGTTGATGTCATCTACCTGGACTTGTGTAAAGTGTTCAGCACTGTCCCACACGACATTCTTGTCTCTAAATTGGAGAGACATCAATTTGATGAATGGACCACTCGGTGGATAAAGAACTGGCTGGATGGCCACACACAAAGAGTTGTGGTCAATGGCTCAGTGTCCAGCTGGAGACTAGTAACGAGTGGTGTCTCTCAGGGATCAGTGTTGGGACCGGTCTTGTTCAACATCTTCGTCGCTGACATGGACAGAGGGATTGAGTGCGTCCTCAGCAAGTTTGCCGATGACACCAAGCTGTGTGGTTCGGTTGATACGCTGGAGGGAAGGAATGCCATCCAGAGGGACTTTGACACGCTTGTGAGGTGGGCTGATGCCAACCTCATGAAGTTTAACCATGCCAAGTGCAAGGTCCTACACCTGGGTCGGAGCAATCCCAGGCACAGCTACAGGCTGGGCAGAGAAGAGATTCAGAGCAGCCCAAGGAGAAGGACTTGGGGGTGCTGGTCGATGAGAAAATGAACATGAGCCAGCAGTGTGCGCTTGCAGCCCAGAAACCAACCGTATCCTGGCCGGCATCAAAAGGACTGTGACCAGCAGGTCGAAGGAGGTGATACTGACCCTTTATTCTGCTCTCGTGAGACCTCACCTGGAGCATTGTGTGCAGTTCTGGTGTCCTCAACATAAAAAGGACATGGATCTGTTGGAACAAGTCCAGAGGAGGGCCACGAGGATGATCAGGGGACTGGAGCACCTCCTGTATGAAGACAAGCAGAGAAAGTTGGGGCTGTTCAGCCTGGAGAAGAGAAGGCTGCGTGGAGACCTCATAGCAGCCTTCCAGTATCTGAAGGGGGCATATAAGGAGGCTGGGGAGGGACTCTTCAGTAGGGACTGTCGTGACAGGACAAGGGGGTAATGGGTTAAAACTTAAACAGGGGAAGTTTAGATTGGATATAAGGAGGAAACTCTTTCCTGTTAGGGTAGTGAGGCACTGGAATAGGTTGTCCAGGGAGGTTGTGAATGCTTCATCCCTGGCAGTGTTCAAGGCTAGGTTGGATGAGTCCTTGGGTAATATGGTTTAGAGCAAGGTGTCCCTGTCCATGGCAGGGGGATTGGAACTTGATGGTCTTAAGGTCCTTTCCCACCCTAACTATTCTATGATTCTATGAAAAGAGGGAAGAAAATGGCAATACCAAACATGAGCTAACAAAAAGGAAATCTGAGTTCTCACACAAACAGAAGATGAAACAAAAAGTTGAAGAAATGGAAGAGGTAAAAGATTTGTGAATCAGGCTCATTTTGTCGCTGTCAAGTTAGAAAAAAACCCAAACCATCAATATTTCTCTAAGGACAAGACATGGAAGAGTGTAAGGGTACAACTCCATTTCACAGTCAAGAAACTGGAGAAGCAACTTAGTATGAGAATCTGATCTTGCAAATCAGGATCTACAGAACTGAACTATGCGTTATCCTTACAATGAGACATTTCATGCTCAGACAATCTACTGGAGAAGAATAAAGAAAGCCATATACAAGTTTTGATGTGTAGTCGATTTTTCTAATCGTAGCTATACTGGCCACCTGAAAAAGCAACCATTTCGCACAAGCATAGTACTTCCTGCACAATGGATAAATTATGAACACTTCCAAGGACACCATTCCTTAAAAAAAAATAAAAAATGGACTCAGACACAAGCTTTCTTGAACAGCATTTCAGTTTTAATGAAGTAAAAAATTAATAACATCAGAACAATTCTATACATCTATATACATACTTCAGGACATAATGAAGTATCAATTACTTCCCATGTACAATCAACTGAACTAATACAATAGAAATATGACCTAAACAAGGGAATACAAACATGCTGTTGCAAGATTATTTAGCTTGTTTTGATCGAAGCCATCACTTGATGATTAGATGATCGCTTTCCTTCTGTTTTTGTTCTATAAGAATCTGAAAGAGATTATATTTCAAGGGTTACTCAGCATTTCTTCAGAGACAAATTACACGCACTTCTAGACCCATGTAATCAGCAACCTGTTTTTTCCCCAGAAGTTGTTTTCAGAATGAAATTTCCTTATTATCTTTTAGCCAGAGGTCCCCAGTACAGAAAAACTCTTTTATTGCATCAGAATAAGTGACATACCAGGGACATACAAAATCACTTTTTTTTTGCTGAAACAAATACCAAAGTCCAAAGCAAAATGTGATCTGAAACCAGCTCTCACTTCTAAACTCTAATACTCATTTTGTGAAACAGGAAGTGTTCGGAGAACGTATTTTTATCTTAATTTCCTATAGTTTTCTCTGCTTTCCCGGAATTTGGTCTGTCATTTTCCCTTTTACTTCCAAGCTTCTTAGCTTCTTTTGCTTTGAATTTGTCATTTTCTTCACCCTCCTGTGAAAAACATTTTCATTTCTGCTGTATTCATTCATGCTATTTACAGAAAATTCAATAGCATACATATCTCACTATGGGCAACCATAGTTACTGTCAAAACCATCTACATGGATTTCAGAAGTCATAAATCAAGCTCTGGCCTAGAAGACTTGTTCTAGGCTGACTTAGGGCAACACAACTTAAGTACACACAAAAGGCTATCTAAACTGTGCTTTGAAAAGCATGGACGTACCATCATCCTACAGTAGCAAATATCAGCTGGGCATAAATGGAATTGGAAGTTACCTTTGGTGCTCACTTGCCCTGCAAAGTTAATTGTACTTGCAGACTTTTGTAGCTTTAGTACTTCAATTATGCTATTCCAAATCTATGGACAGGTGAGAAGACAGAGAAAGTAAAACAGCAGAAAGAAGAGGCCAAAAGCAACGGCTAGGTAGAATCAAGAAATAAATAAGTATTTTCAAACTTCTTATGCAACTTGATTAGACCTTCAGATTTGTTCTGTCCCCTTAATAGCCTACTTTAAATCACAATTACAGAAGTAGATCACAGTGGACAGAAGAGTAACCTGTAATCACCGAAGAAGCAGGGATATCTAGAGGGCAAGAAATGTCAGTTGAATACAGCTTTCTCTTAGCTCTTTTTGGCTTCAGCTCATTTTCTTTTATGCTTTCTGGTTCTGCAGAGTTAGGAGAGCTTATTGCAATCAGCTTCTTTGCTAGATGAAAATATTTAATCATAAATCAATGTCTTACTGTGTTTGTAAACCTCAAAACTAATGAATAAAGCAAGCTTTACTAAAAAGAACTTAAAAGTTAAAGAGATATTGTCTGAAGTTTAAATATAAAAATTCAGATGTGGTATTTGACTACCACAGTTTTCTGTGGCTGGAAGAAGTTTTTCATAGCTTCAGGTGCAAAAGCTTTAATGTGCTATTTAAAGTTGTCCTTTAAAATCAATTAGGAGTCAGATTTCACTGGAAAATAAACAATTCCAAAGAAGTTAAACAACAGGCTTAACACTTCTTTGTGCTGACAGGAGCACAGGGTAGAGTCAATTTTCTCTATATATTTCTGTAGTTTTACCAAGGCAGGACTAGCTCTATAAAGAGATGACTGTATGCATATTATGAGCTAGAAAAGAAGACATCCTGAACAATAGCAAGTTACGCAAAAGAGAAAAATACAGGACATAATAAAGGTTACAAACTAGACCTCATTTGCCCAAATTCAGTATTTTCAGAGTGAAATTTTGAGTAACCTGAATTTGGCTTACATTGATGACAATGTTGTTCTCATGGAGCCAAATCTGACAAGCCTGCAATGTTTTAAAAATCCCACTATTGCCATCTAGACTGTCTTACAGCAGGTAAGATGTACTCTGTATCAAGTCAAGTTTTTCAGTTGGTATAGAGATCTTAATTTTAATCAGCCACACCAAATAATGACTGATCTGGCTTTAACCAAACAATTGTGTCTTTTAGAATTCAACACAGGCAGTTCCTTGTGCCCACTGCTAATTTTATTTTTGTTTTAAACACAGTAACTCAGAAATTCTGTTTTAATACAGGAAAGAATAAAATGTTCTTTAGTAGAAAGTCCCAGCAGTTAATCTTCCCAAGGCTATGCTTAAACTTAGTGAAATCCATTAATCGCTTCATAGTCAGCTTATTGAAGTCTTCCAAATATTTTCATAAGACACCAGCTTTTAGGTTCTGTAGAACTACATTTTTTCTCCCATATATGTACATAAAGAAAAGCATTAATACAGTTTACACAGAAACAAAGTGGTGGGGAGGTGGGGTGTGGGTAAGGAGGGATCGCTTATAGAGCAAGGGAAGATTTAGAATCTGGATTCAGCTCTTTATTTTTCTCTTTAGAGCAGCAGGACAAGTCCCTGAAAGTGCCCTTGAACTGTTTTACTGTAAGCAAAACCAAAGTAACTCCAACATGTTGAGCTTAACAGTTATGTCTTTTATGATGAATTTATATGCATATATTCCACACTGCATCCTTTCATTCCATCCAGTTTACCTTTCACAACCTAAACTTGATAACCATGTGGTCTTTGCAATCAAGACAGCCTTTTCTGCTCTGCAAGATTTAATAAAGCAGGCCCCAGTTCAGACTCCTTTATTTCATGAACAAAACAGCAACTTAATGAAGCAGACTTATCATTGAACAGTATATGTATTAATAGGTTACAGTAGAAAAAAGCTATTCTGCAATGCCCAGAGAATATGCAACGAGACTTATTTGTTCTGTACAAACCTTTAGACTGAATAATAGTAGGAGAACTTTGGAAGAAATCTCCAATTTTTTGAAGCTTTCCATCTTTCTTTTTAGCAGAGTTTTTACTTGAAGTGAATTCTTGCTTTCTTAAGGGGTATGGTTTTCTAAGCTGTTTAGTAGACATCTGTAAAAAAATACAAGAGCACTGCTTAAGTTGCAAGTTGACTTACCTTAAAGTTTAATTTCATTTTATTTTACCATAATGTTATTTTCAAGCTGACATTTTGAGTTTTCCTACTGACACCTCTGTTCACCCTACCACAACAACAACAACAAAAAAAAAAAAATACAAACAGCCTTGTTTTATACCCAGAATTAAAAAACATTGTCAAAGTTTCACAGAACACATTTAAGGGCATGAGAAATATAGAAAACAGTTTCTTAAAGAAAAAAAAAAATTTCAAAGTTGTAGGCAATTTCATTAGACCACCTATTCTAGTTATAACTAAAACAAGAGAAAACTGGTGGGGAAAATGTATCCATTACCCATCCTCTGAACCCACCCAGTTTACTACTAATGCCTAAAACAATCCTCACAATTTTCATACGTATAGGTGAAATAAACCTTGCTTTTACTTCAAAGGCATTGCCTATAACATTATGTATATTGATAGTATGTTCAATATTCAATATGGAAGGTCATTCCCTATGAATGATTGTACAGTGCAGCTAGTACACATTTTTGGTAAATACAGAATTACTCTTTTTGGTTAGTTTATTGAGTTTAGGAAGACAACGTGTTTAGAATCCTATTCAAGTACATAGATAAAGAGAAGATACTGCTGCATATGTCTGCTCCTTTCACAAGTCCACCTTCACAGAAAAGGCCAAACTAACTTCAGAAATAGAATAAAATCAAACCATTTGCTTGTTGCTTGTAGAAGGCAAGTTAGTCATAGCAGGTTTTGCATTTTTTTTTGTTCTCGCTTTTCACAAAATCCTAAGAAAATAAATATGACAAATTTTACCTAAGATTCTTCTAGAAAAAAACAACAATTATTTATATTACAGAAGCAGTCACTGTTTAAGTGCTGTGACTAACAGTATGGAGCCATGGGCTAATACTGGATAGAAGTCATTATTCAAATGTGAATTAAATGCTAAACAGACTTGTGGAAGGGAACTAGAAATACCTGTGGTCAAACCATTCAGACGTTTATTATTTTCCTCCTTCCATTGTTTCCTATACTTCTGGCTTTAAGACATTTGAGAAGCAAATACACAAATTTTAGTTAACTCAATAAATTGAAATGAAAATTCAGAATTACAGTGACAATTATAAAAACATGTCAGTGACATTGACAGCTTAACATGATAGTGTTAAGCTGTCATTAAAAGATGACTTTCATCTCATTCATTATTGCCAAGAGATTTCAGGTAACCAATAGCCATACCAACTGATAAGTGTCAGAAGAGAATTTTGTTCTTTGCCTAATTATACAAGAGTCTCAGCAAAAGATGTGGGTTTTTTAAAAAGCACACCCAAACCCCCCAAAAATTCCAACCCGAAACTACACCACTTCTTAAAAAAAAAAAAAAGGGAGATGAGCAGTATGTGTTTGAGCACCACAGGTTTCCCCCCAGCCCTTACTTTTACTGCTGACAACATGCTTTTCTGTTTCAGACAATTTAAAAACAAATTGTGTCTTCAGTAGACTCGTGACAGTTAAAGTTGCTGAATCCTTTTATAATCCATTTAGCATAACAAATTATATTTAAGAGTCATACTTGGGTGAACAGAACAGCAATAAGATACTTTTAAATTTAGTTTCATGTTATTGAAAGGTTACTTAGCTAAATGTTCTCCCATAAGGGTATGAACACAAACTACACTGAAAGGATTTAAATGAATAGGTAAAACAATCTTCTCTAAAAACTCTAATTATTCTATGATTCTATAACTACATTAGATTAAATACCTGTAGGAAAATTGGTACTTTTTCAGTGCCATCAGAATGGTGGTTATTTTTACACCTACCTTGCCAGCAAGCTGAAAAAATACTACTCTCAGAAGAAAACTGGTTCAAGCCACAAGAAACTTAAATCAGCTCTGGACATGCTTCCAGAATGAAGTGTTGTATTCCAGATGAACTAACTTACACAGCTTTTAACAGGTTTAACAAAATGAGTTTATCGAAGCCCTGTTGCACAGAAATCATGGAAGTGATTATTTATCTTAACTATTTTATTTAGAGATTAAAAAACATCACTTGGGAATGACTGAGCAAGAAATGCTAGAAAAGCATCAGACACTTCACTCTTCAGCTGAGACAAGTTCACTCACTAAAACACCACTTACTACCTAGACAAATCATCCACAATCCCATACTTACCTGTCAGCTTCAAAAGTCCTTAAAAGCATAGAGATTCATAAGCCCCACAAGTACGATTAAAGTACCACCACAATGTGCTCTTATGGTTTCAAGGCTTTCTTAAGTGTCTCAGAGAAAGCTGTGTTGGCACTGATAGAAGGCAGAGGGATGGAACATGCAGTTCAGGTAGGAGAAGTGAAGACTTTTACCACCTTGGACTGCTGTGGAGCCTTTGTCCCACATGTAAACACCACAGCACATTAAGAGGGCTGGAGTATATAATCTAGTACAACTGAAGAAATTAAAGAGGTATTAAGGCCTTCAGAAAACAGGAGGTTCAGGTGCTGGTACATAGTCCCTTCAAGTACAAAAAGATCAAAGAGAACACAAGCTGGAGGAAAAGTGGAAGGAAGTGGTCTTGAAACTTTGAAATGCACTGATTTAATGCACAGGATTAACTTGTAATTGACCGTTAGAGGGGTTTATAATTGACATCAATAATTGTCTAAACCAAAAGAAAAATTTCTATAGAACTGGTCTGCAATCCCGCATATATCACAGCTGGAGGCAGAAGCAAATGGTGCTTGTAGGGAGAGAGAAATGTAAAAGGTGAAGAGAAAGTGCAAATCAGAGACAAGGGGCCAGAGTGTGGACAAACTAAAGTCTATCACCTTATTCATCACAGGCCAGAGATTTGTTCACTTGGCAGGCAGGGGGAAGGACAGGATGATGTTTGAAGAAGCTTAAATATACCCTACATATATCTTTTGGGTCTCAGTGAGAATCAGCAGGATAGGATTTTAACAAATTATCAGAGTACTTAGAGAAAAGCTGCACAACGTAATGTCAGTTGGTCTAGGTCATACCTCATCCATCTCTTCACTTTTCTTTCTTGGCTTGAGCATTTTAACTGTAACTGGTATGGTGCTACCCTGGTGCTTCACCTCCATCTTACTGGGTTGCAAAGGAGGTGTGAGCTGGATTTTCATCTCTGGTTTTGGGAACCGACTAGTTTTTCCATTTTCTGTAGACACTTCAGACAAGTCAAGCACAATTTCAGAATGGTCCTGCAAGCATAGGAACATTTTAAGAAAACAAGCTTTAAAATAACTATGACTTAAATGCTATAATACATATCCTTCTCCAGTGGATTGCTTAGCAAGCATTCCTTTTTCTAGCAGTCAGCTTTTGGAATACTTTTAATAAAAGCAAAGAAATCTACTTCAACTACAGCAGAATTCAACTCTTATTTTCTAAAACTTTTGCTAAATTTTAAAAGGTTAACACTTCCATGCATGACCACAGAACTTAGTCTTCCTTGCTGAACTCAGCCTGATACTTTACAAGTCATTTTTCTCAAGGGCAGAGATAGCTAGTCACAGTTTTCACAGCTAGCAGTAGTAGCATTGACATGATTTTACTCATGTTAACTCTGCTGCTCTTTAGGAACTGGGCAGTAGTAGGAGCTTGAGAGAAAAGTATAGTCTTTCTCCAGCTTGTTTTCAGGGAGCTTTCCCTCCCCCTTCTACACTTAGAGAAATTAATTGTGTGAGTAACAAGTTTCGACTGATTCAAGACAAATTCAACTGATGAGGACTTCCTCACTCTGCTTAATAATCAGCCACCTTATGAGCCTCAACGATAGCTAAGTTTTCAAGAACACATGATTCAGGTCAGATATATTCACATGATTATATCATGCAGCTTTTATTGCTACCAAGAGCAACAAAACTAGGTGATCTGATCATCAAGAAAGATTTACAGAAAAAAAAAAAACCCACCCCAAAAAACCCATGAAAAAACAAACCCCAAAACCTTTTAGAATTGTTTGGGCAACAGGAAACAGGACTTTTTGAATTACTAAAATCTATTTATGCTAACAGATTATAAGAAATGTCCTGCTGGGTTTTACCAGCAGTCCATCTAGTTCAATATTCTGCCTCTGACAGAATTCTGCCTCTGACAGTGGCAAAGGGAGATGCTGTTATTTGAGGGATAAAATGTGTGATCCCGGCCACCTTGTAGTCTGTTGTCTCCATACTCACCCAGCACTCTCAATTGTTGCATTAGAGGGGTGAAAGGATATACCTTTGCCTAATCCTCAGAGTACCCATTTGTGAATATAGTTACAGATTTCAAATACAAGTTTTTCTGTTCCCTGCTGATAGTACCTGTTTTCAGAAGATCATTAGTGGCTTCAGATAGGAATAAGTTATTTAATTGTTTAAATTATCTCCTATTTGTTTCATCAATAGCTGCCCAGTTCTTGCAGAACTTTAGGAAAGACAGTTTCAGCTTTTGTTTACCCACCACAACCATGATTTTGTAAACCTCAGCTCCATAACTCTCCAGTAGCCTTAACCTCTCTTAATCATACGAGTGCCATCTTCTTAACCTCTTCTTAAATGGCAGGAGACGTATCCCCTTGAATGCTTTAGTTTTTCTTCTTTATTGTCACAATGTGTTTCCCAGGAATTATTTGACTTCTCCCCCCCAAAACTTTACCCCATTCACTTCAACATCCACAGAAGTTTCTCACATCATAATCCTCCTAGACACCTCCACTTACCCATAGGAACAAATATTGTCTCTACTTCCTTGAGGTAAATACGTGAGCAACAAATGTTCACAACAATTCTTCAATAACTACTTTAATAGCAAAAAAAAAAAATATGATGGTGCTCTCTTACCTGTTATTACAAAGCCGTGTAAAGCACTAACCCTTCTGAGAGCTACTCTGTCCTCCCTCATTCATCACAAGCTTTATCTATATGGCACTAGCCGAACTGATGAACTAGCAAGAAACTAGCCAGACAGTCTTATTTGGCAGTAGACAGGAAAGAGATGAAGAGATGCATTTTGTCATTCATTCCAGTTCTGTAGCAAGAGGAGAAATGCATGTCCTAGCAGCCAGAGGAGGGATTGCTAGGAAATCCACTTTCAGCCCTGTTCACTATTAACTAGCAATAGAGCCACACAGCATTAATTCAGTTTAGCAGGAGAACTATATCATTAAATACTGTTCAAGTATTTAATGATACGCAAGACTTCAGTCAGAATTGGAAGTCTCAGTATAGTTGCAAGCCTTTCAATTTTTCCTTCCGGAAATAAGCAAAGTTGATATTTTCTTTGCGTAAACTTCAAATATTGTTTTGGTTTTCTGTGGGATGCAAGATACTGTTTTGCTCTTCTGAACCCCCATATAGGTTGGAAGCTCCTATTACAGAAACATCTCTATTACCACAGTATAGGCAATATCACAAAAGTTTTGAGCTGAAATTCCCTGAACACAGTCAAACTGGAATGGCACTACAATGTCTTCAAATCTCGAGAACCTGGGTTAGTTAACTAGTTTTCCCCTCAGGTATGCAAGTTCTATAAACCTATCGAGGGAGGGTATTCTATTAATGTAAGTACCCTGTTTCTGATAGCAAAAGTGGGAGATGGAAAGAATGAACAAGAACTCAGAAATGAAGATAAAGTATGAAGGACTATGAGCAATAAATTCTGTCAGATTCCCAGTGTTGCTGAAACACGTATTGAGAAAACAACAAAAGTTATTAAAAACTTATAATTAGTACATACTTTCCATAACAAACCATACCTCTTTGTTTACAGTCTGATCTATTTCATCTTGTCCTTCTTCAGGTAAAGGTACTTCTGCCATAGACAGAAGACTTTTATGGTTAACCTGCTGTTTCAGTTCCTTTATAAATTCATCTTTCTCAGCCAGCTGTTTCCTTAGTTCTTCTATATCAGGTTCCTTATCCTAAAAAACATAGCAAAACATGCCACAAATTGCAGGGCTGGCAAAAGAAAATATACGCACAAGCATAGTTACTTGGAAGCATCAGTTTTAGAACTACAAGCCAAACCAGTCAGTTATCCAACAAAAAGCCAACAATTTTATGTATGAGTGGTCACTATTTAAAGTGAAGGGAAGTCATGTAACACCCAGGGAAGATGTAACGTAAATTTTTGTTTTACTCTACTTATGTGAAGTTATAAATAGTTCACCTCCCATTTGCTCATTAAGTCCCTGGGGCTGTGAAAAAAGCAGCAGCTATGATAACTGTTTCAGATCTCCAGTTCAACTTTGCAATCGAAGGATCAAAGAGACTTTAAATAAACTACTAAATGTTCTGAAACTTTGGTTACTGTTACAAATTCAATTTCAAACATAAAGCTTCTATTTTTAAGGAGCTGCTAATGGCTTCAATATGACAATAAGAAGACAAAAACTGAGCCAAAACACAAAAAAGTATTGTGTTTTGTAGAATTAATGCATAACAAAGTAAAAAAGAAAAAAAAATCCCGCAAGAACAAGAGAGAGAGAACCTTTCCCAAATCCTTTAGTGCAGCCTGTTTCAGTTCTGCTATTTCCTTATCTTTTTGTGTGGTGTTAGAAACCAAAGTCTTGAGCTGTATTTCCAAAGCTTCTACTAATTTATCTCTTTCTTCACGCCACTTTTGAAGATTGTTGTCCTTTTCTGCCAGCTGTGCAGCAGCAAGACTTTCCTAAATAGGGGAAAAAACAAAAATTAGAATTGAACACCAGTTCTACGCACTATCTGAACTGTTCTGATAGTTTGGTTTCACATAGCATTACTGTTTTATGGCCTGAGTAGACTTGAAAGCCTATACTGGTCTGACAAAGCTCGCATAGAGCTATTTTCAGAAAAAGGAATACAAAAGCAAACTATGCTTCAATTAGAAAATCTGCATTATATTTATACTCTTTGTTAGCAATAAAATCAGAGCGAGCAAGTCTCAGGCAAGCGAAGTCACAGATAATGTTAAAGTAATCTTAAGCTCCTAATACCCTCCTGTACTGGTTGCAGGTCCAGAAAGTCATTGCCAACTATATCTGGATGCAAATACAGTTTTAGATTGGTCAGATTTGTTTAATAACTTTAGATAATCAAGAAATACAACCATGATGCAGCCTGGTGAACAGGTAAGCTATTTACCTTGCTATTAGCTCTGTTGAAACTGATACAGGAACAAAACCACTAGCATTTTAACAAAGTATTTTTACTCTAAATCTCAAAAGAAGATTTTTTGTTAACTTCTGCTTTTAGGAAAATGTCGGAGGAGAGACACGAATCAAGAAGACAATCCCAATATGAGTTACGCTTCTTGTTCGATTTATTGCACAGGCTCACCTAATTTATACCATTGGTGATAGTTTACGTGATAGCTGTACATCTTTCATTGGCTACATAAATTCACACGCCTGTCTATACATTGCTATTGGCTAAGCTAAGTTTTACACACATATCTCTGCAGCAGCAGAGTGCGTGCCTTGTGATAAGCGGTGCATTCCTTATGGCCAGCAAGCTCCTGTTTCAGCGTTCTGCTTACTTTTCTTCGACTCCAGGCCTCCCCGGCTCAGCTGAGTCAGAGAGAGTTCAAGGCTGTCTCACTCAGCTCTAATCCTGGGTTGTGCAGGCCCTCGTGAGAATAACCATTGCTCCACAATTCCCCCATTTTTCTTTTGCACAAACCAGAATGCTTGCTGTCACACAAGGAAAATTTTGCTACGTGATCTACTAAGTAAGCTTTGCAAACATTGTAATAAGCAAGGTATCAATAGTAAAACAAAAACAAAAGCAATCAATCCCCATATGCATGCCTTGATCAAACTACGTAGCCAACCACTTAATCTCCAGGTTGTGCTGTAGGCCATACAAACTTAGAATACGTATCTACCGTAACATGTACCTAACGCAAATGCCCAAACTCAGAAACATGAGTGACATCCATTTGCCACAGCTTCAAAGCCCTCAAACCCCAAGGGTTGACCCCAAGTCCAAGTCCTGGTCCATGATTGCTGCACTGAGGACAACTTCAAACAATTCCGGTGGCTTCAGTCCATGTTAGTCGATACTGTCGCCGTAGGCCTCATGCATTTTGATGGAACGGAGCATGTGCCATCCGTGCAGCATCAAATTGGCTGACGATAGGACGAACATGGCTTATGAGTTTATCAGCTTTTGCGTTACCTTCAGCTAACCCATCTTGACTTTTGTGGCTCCAAATACGAATGATGTAATATTCTGCTGAACGCTGGTGGATAGCTTGTTAAGGTTGCTGAAAAAGAGTCATAAGACGCTCATTCCACATTTCTCTAATAAATGCATCTTTGATTCGTTGTACTACGCCCACCACATATAACGAATCAGTGACCACATTAAGCGGGACATGTAACCAATACAATATTGCCCAGACAACCACAGTTAACTCTAAAGTTTGTAACGAATCTCCTGACCTTGCAAAAGTTTGTGATGTTTCCATTGATTGCCGTGGCACCACGTGACCACTGCACTAGCCAATTTTTTCCCTGCATCTGTATACAGTTAGCCCTCCCTGAATGGGTCTCATGGATAACTTTGGTCGTGTTATCCATGCATTGGACAATAGCAATGAGGCTTCTTTTCCGTTAGGTAAATCCACCGAGACTTTCCCTTCATATTGCAGCAAGGCCATCTGCAGGCTAACGGAATGCCCCATTACCCTCCACAGCTATAGGAATGTGAATGCTAGCTGGCTCTTCTCCTGAAATGGCAAGTATGCATGTTCTCCCTTTTCTAATGATTTGTCCAACCACTTCCATGTGTGTTTGAATGCTCTTGCGAGCTTGCAATGGCAAAAATAACCATTCCAAAATAGCCAAGATGTCTCCCCCGTTTTTCTTTTGCCATTGCAAGATCACAGCAAACACTGACTGTGCATGAGAGACGACCGTTGTTCTTCAGAAACGACGACTGGTTTGTCAGCTTGTGCACCCTTTAGCAAAGGACGTAAAGGCATTAGCTGTTCATTAGTAATTCCAATAAGAGGCTGGACCCATTGCAAATGCCCCATTAGGGTTTGAACATCGGTCAACGTCCTCAGCTCTAGGTGCAATTCTACTTTTCGAGGCCATACAACAGAATCAGATATAAGCCATCCCATGGCATGTGTCCTCACCGCTCCATGCCTGCTGGGTTGCAGCCAGCAGTGGAGCTAAAGGCTCCTCTTGGAGGCAAACACAGAGGCCAACCCAGTCTTGCCCTTGATTGTGGTAGCAGGCATTTGGTCAGCCTCAATCCTTGCACCTTGTTGTCACTGCAGAGTTTCACCTGCTTCATCCAGTAACAAGTCATTATTATGGCAAGGCACACACACAGATTTACATGAGCAGAGTAACTATTACAGGGTGCAGCAGCATGTTGAAGATGCTGATGCCAGCAAGGGACTAGCCAAAGAGACTTCTTACCAGTGGAATTCTCTCACCCTCTTAATTTGTTCCATTACCTGCTTTATAACACTACCATTGTATTAGAATATTTCTATCTTTTGCCTTAGCATTTTCTAGCAGCTACTACAAATTTGCACACTCTAACATCTCTTTTACAAGTGATAAATCCATATAATGCAAGGTGTAGTTTGTTATCAGTAACTGGCTAGTAAATACAGGTGGTTTCATACACAAAATCAAAGCCTCTAACAACAGCTACTTTACAAACACACATATTCAAGCTGTTACTTTTCAGTTGCTTCCAAATAATGTTTAGCAATCATTGGTTTTTCTCTTCCTCTATCTCATTCCGCTCGGGGTATTCACGTTCAGCTCCTGTAGCTGAAGCATCAGGTTCCTCCATTTGTCTGTCCAGCTCATGGCAAGGCTTGACAAACTTTGCAGGCATTTGCCATGGACCTGTAGGCAGGAGGACACAAATATACCCACTTTTCCAGGTTATCAGTTCTTGAGAAGTAGATAGGTTCTGTATCTGCCACCCTGATGCTGCTTAGGTGACGGCTCATAAGGCTTGTGGTTGCACTACCCCTCTCGCTTTTTCAGTTAGCAGTTCTTGTTTCAACCGATCTATCTGTTCCTCCAAGTCTTGGATTCATCCCCAGGTTACTTTAAACATATTAAGCTTGGTGGTTTTTTTTTTTTTTTTTATTTGATGTTGCTCACCCTGCTTTGCACGGCTACAAACGAACGAAGGGCCTGCCTGCCCGGCAGCAGCTACGGCTGCCTGCCTGCTTCAGCAGCAACCATAAATACCTGCCGGCAACCTCACTTTGGCATTAACCCTTTCTTGTCTGAAATGTTAAACTACTATCTATTAGAAACTTTTACATGAACCCAACAACAAAAATACACAGAACACCGTCTGCCCTTAACACACACACACACACACACACACACACATATGTATGGGATCCCACAAGCACACTCCGCACAACTACAATATTTGAAGCACAAAATCCAGACAATCATTATTTCCACTACACAATCCCACGTACAGAACGTGGGACAAGGACCCTGTGGAGACTAACAAGAAAACCAGGTCCGAGAAGCATCATCTCAGTGTGAGGTGGCAGGCCCAACCTTAGCAGGCGTCCCCGCAGAGGCTCTGCCTCCCCCACATCGCATGAGGCTTGGGCTTTTATACTGACCAAAATGCACACTCATTCCGACACAGGTGGCCAGCCTATGTTGGAAGAAGTAGCCAGCAGTATTTATAAAGGTCTCCAAAGGTCAATAGAAACCTGGACATACTTATTTTTACCAGCTTCTAGTACATGAGTATCACAGAGAGAATGTATTAAATGAGTTGTATGTAAGTCCACAGTCCATCACAGACCTTTCCACTGCAGGTCTTGATGCAGAACTTTTACTTTAACGTAAAAAAGGTTGCTCCCTTCACCTTAAGAAGGACTGAAAGCATCCATAAAACGGATGTCCTAAGATCAAATTTCAATTCATTCAATCATTGACAAGGGGGGGGCGGCGGGCTGCTGAACTAATTTTCTTTACAGTACACTGTTTCTTTTTACAATGTCCCGTCCGTCCATAATTATAACATCTCATATCTTTAGTACCCCCATGATCGCTCTAACCTTATTGTAAAAGGGGTTTAACAGCAGCAGAAAAGGCAGTAGCCATGTATCCAGCTTTTTCCTCTGCTGTGCTCACTTTAAATCACATCTGAAGGTGGGGAGTATGCAACAATTGAGCTATCATATGGATATCATATGGTGCTAAGGTATATGCAGAAAAAATATGTGCAGTAATTGCCCAAGTATATGATGATTTTAACCCGTAGGATGTTACCGGTTGACACGCCTCCTTTACTACCTTTAAATCCAGTGCCTCCCACTTCTTTCCCCCCTGTGGAGTGTTAAACACTGGGAATGCTGAGGGACCCATAGCCGAAAATTCCCCCATAACAATTGCATCTTTGATGATAACGTTTAGCAGGGTTATTACTGTAATCCCGTACCCCGTGCCCAACATCCCCCTCCCATTCCCCTTTCTTTACTACTGGATTGTAGGAGGGTGGGGCAGAGGGTTTGGAGGTTTCTTTTGTCTCCAATACTTTAATTTCTTCAGCAGCTGTTGCAGTTGACCGTCACTGAGGCTGGATTGCATCTGCCGATGAACCAAACTGTCTGAATTGTCTGAGTCTGAGTCGGGGTCAGGAAGGGGAGGGTACAAGTCCAGTTCTGACGGAGACTCTGGGTCTGGTTGCAATTCCGATTCGGGGTCTTCTTTCTCTGGGTTGAAGGTGACCGCGTTTGCACTTTCTACTTGTACTTTCGGACATGAGCACTGTTTCACTTCATCTTCCCCCTTATGCTGAGGAGGCTTCTGCGGTGCTGTGCCAGGTCGTTGCGGAGCATTCCCTTTGTCTATTTCTTTCCCTATACCTCGCTTCTCTAAGAAGCATTTAAATAAATCATAGGCTGCCTGTCTTTCCACATACATTTTTATATTCCTCCCAGCTTATTTTCTTACACAGCTTTACAGAGCTCTAGCGCTTTTATATTTACACTTGCAGCGCTTTTATATTTACACAGTTTTACTGAGCTCTTTGCATCCTTACAGCGCTTCTTTACATTTATACAGTTTTACAGAGCTCTTTATATTTTCACAGCGCTGTTAAGCTACCTAGCTTTTTATATTCTTCACGAGTTAAACAGCTTTGGCGCCAATGCAGCTTACCCCACAGACAGCCAAATTAGCGGGCGGCCAAGGCAGAGGCTCCTCTACCGGTGAACCGGCTCCTCTCCTCCAGGTCCTCGAGGGGA
Source organism: Neopsephotus bourkii (assembly GCF_033783945.1). Taxonomy (NCBI): domain Eukaryota; kingdom Metazoa; phylum Chordata; class Aves; order Psittaciformes; family Psittacidae; genus Neopsephotus; species Neopsephotus bourkii. The sequence continues at coordinate 52,038 of NW_026900965.1, read as the reverse complement.
CTCGGTATTCTTGTCCAGCAAGATCGGTGCCTTTGACCCTCCGGATGCTGCTTCTCCGGTGCTTCCCCGCTCCACTCGTGTAGACCCCAGCCTCTACAGGTACCTGGGTTTCGTCGTCTCTCCTGGGTCTAAGTCTCTTGTTCGAGCGCCAATTTGTCGGAGACTCTAAGTCGTCGCGATGCGGAGGGAACACAGCACAACCAATATGATTGATAGAAGTGATCCATTTATTCTGCTTAAGCCTGGGGTATATATAGCCAGGTTGTTATTCACATATTCTTGGGAAACTTCTGTGGTCTACAATTTACAGGCACATCCCGTTTTCTAACCTCCTTATTCCTCCCTTCAAGATGCTCGTTAACTACAAGGTCAGTTTACCCCCCTGCACTGCTGGTGTTTTTTACCGAGCTGGGTTTCTTACTGACTTTTACAAAACTGGTCCCTGGCCAACTTCAGCCATGGGAACGTAACCCTTGCCTGCCAACCACGCTTCCACACTCACCCTTCCTGGGGTGCTGTGGCTGGTTGCTCCTTCCTTTTGGGTCACTCCAAGGAGCAGCCAGCAGAGAACTCACCAGCCCAAAAGTGGCTGTGGGGTGGTGCTGCTTAGCTACGGCCACCTCCCGGCAGCACGCAATCAGATTGGCAATTTAACACAGAGCCTTTCAGCCCTGCACACACACTCCAGTTAAAGTGACACTGAAATGGGAACCCAAAGTGCCCATGGGGGGAGCTGACCCCTCCCCATCCGCCACCTCCATTCCCAGGGAATGCGTGATGCTCAGGGCACATGAGAGGGCTCGGTGGGGGCGGGAAGGTGGTACCCAGGCAAGAGAGGATGCTCAGGTACGTTTGTTGCTGGGGGCATGGACTGGCTGGACTGTGAGGAGCTGAGCAGGAGAACACGTGGTGGAGCTCAGGCTGGGACCTCTGGGAAGCCCAAGGAAGATCTGGAGCAGCGGTTGGTGACTGCTCCCAGGAAAGATCAGGGTGGTGGAGAAGCATCCCAGGGAGCATGGAGTACGGAAGCCAGGGAGAGAGATGGTTCTGAGGGTCTGGGGACAGAACAGAGTGGTGGGAGCATCTGATCCCCATCGAGCTGGGGATTGGAGGTGCTGTACAGGCAAAGGTTGGATAAAAAGCTTGTGGCCTGTGGACTTAGGATCAGGCCTGGCAAGAGGGACAGGTGCTCCATGGGCTTTCTGGTAATGCTCAGGATCCAGAGGGTGCAAACCCTTTGTTACTTGGTTCCATGGTGGGTGCATAAAAAGGACATGCAACTGTTGGAACAAGTCCAGAGAAGGGCCATGAGGATGATCAGGGGACTGGAGCACCTCCCGTATGAAGGTAGGCTGAGAAAGTTGGGGCTGTTCAGCCTGGAGAAGAGAAGGCTGCGTGGAGACCTCAGAGCAGCCTTCCAGTATCTGAAGGGGGCCTATAGGGATGCTGGGGATGGACTCTTCATTAGGGACTGTAGTGACAGGACAAGGAGTAACAGGTTCAAACTTAAACAGGGGAAGTTTAGATTGGATATAAGGAGGAAATTCTTTCCTGTTAGGGCAGTGAGGCACTGGAATGGGTTGCCCAGGGAGGTTGTGAATGCTCCCTCCCTGGCAGTGTTCAAGGCCAGGTTGGACAAGGCCTTTGGTGATAGGGTTTAGTGTGAGGTGTCCCTGCCCATGGCAGGGGGGGTTGGAACTTGACGATCTTAAGGTCCTTTCCAACCCTAACTGTTCTATGATTCTATGCAGTGGCTCCCACGTCACCTGGCTTTTAAAGCTAAGCGAACTAATGCTACAGCAGCCACTCTCTCTGCATTGCTCACTGATGTTGATTCTGTAAGACACGCGACTTTACAAAATAGAGCAGCAATTGATTTTCTCCTCAACACATGGACATGGGTGTGAAATTTTGGATGAAATGTGTTGCATAGAGGTATAACCGGGTGGCTATTAACTTTGGTTAAGGGAGGGTTGATCTTTTTGCTTGCTCTCTTTGCCATCATATGTGTTGCACCTTACCTGTTACAATGTATGCAGCGAATGTTATCCCAAGCTTTTGAAAAACATGTGTATACTGCATTGCAAAAACAAGAAGGGGGAACTTGGGGTTGGAATGTATCAAAACTGTCAGAGACCATGGGAAGGAGAAACTACAGCAGGCAATTAAGAGTGACCATAGGAAGGAATAACTATAGCAGGCAGTTAAGAGTGACCCGTCCCTGACTGGTACTTGGAAGATGTTGGAACTGGCAAGGAACAAGGACGTCAGAACTGGAAAGGGTGTCAATAAGAAAATCTGATAGACCTTTCACCTGATGTAACCGCAAGGCAAACACAGATGTGCTTGGCTAATTGCTTGGAAGCATATAAATATCATGTACTCTTTGCAACAAATGATCCAGCTTGCACTCTACCTCTGGGTCCGTGCCTCCATGCTCACAGTCCAAACCACAAAGCTGGTTCTAGCCGGTTTCAGGGCCCAGAAAGCAGGAGCCAGGTTACTGTTCTTTCCTCTTATCAGTAGCCTTGTCCTCCCATCCTGCTCTAGCACAGCATAATGAGCATGAAAATTGTTTGTTGAGTATGGGCAAGCAATAACATTGCTAAGCAAGCAGCTTAGCCGTACCCCCTCCTGTACATTGCTTAAATCTTTGCATCACTGTTCCCAGGCCGAAAGTCAAAACCACAGTGCTGCACTAGCTACTAAGGAGAAAAAGTGACTGCTACTGCTGAACCCAGGACAGTGTATCAGCTCCTAAGTCTGAGGCCCAGAGTCTCAGCCACAGTCCGAGCCCCAGAGTCCCAGCCCCAGAGTCTCAGCCCCAGAGTCCCAGCACCAGAGTCTCAGCCCCAGCGTCTCAGCCCCAGAGTCTCAGCCCCAGAGTGTCAGTGCCAGAGTCTGTGTCTGAGAGTCTCAGCCAGAGTATCAGCCCCAAAATCTGAGCAGCAGTCTCAGCACCACAGTCTCAGCCCAAGAGTCTTAGCCAGAATCTCAGACCCTGACTCTGTGTCTGAGAGTCTCAGCCAGAGTATGTTCCAAAATCGGAGCACCAGAGTCTCAGTCCCATAGTCTTAGCCCCCACAGTCTCAGCCCCAGAGACTCAGCCCCACAGTCTCAGCCCCAGACACTCACTCCCACAGACTCAGCAACAGTCTCAGCCACAGTCTCAGCCACAAGGTCTGAGTCTGAGAGTATCATCTCCAAAACCTGAGCAACACAGTCTCAGCCACAGAGTCTAAATTACAGTCTCGGTCACAGAGTCTGAAATTCAAAGTTGCAGACGAGAGTTGGAGTCACAGAATCTCAGCAACAGTCTCAGCCCCAAAGTCTGAATCCCAGAGTTTCAGCCACAGAGACTCAGTCTCTGAGTCTTAGCCCCTGAGTCTGGCCCAAGTGGTGCAGCAGCGGCAAGGACACAGACAGGGACGAAGATGAGGTACAGGCAGGAGCAGACAACAGAGAGCGCTCAGCCCCGGCCCCATGGTCCCTCTCCACGAAGTAGGATGCTGCAGGCCCCTCACTGCTCATGATACCCAATGGCAAACATCATGGAGTTCCACAAGACCAAATGCTCCAGCCTGGAGAAAAGAAGGCTCCAGAGAGACCTTAGAGCCGCTCCCAGCGCCTGAAGAGATCTGGAGAGGGACTTTATACAGGGGCCTCTAGTGATAGGATAAGGGGGAGTAGTTTAAACATGATTCATTCCTTTTAACCTGAGTTTAGATTTGACATTAGGTTTAGATTCAACTTTAGGTTTAGATTAGACACAAAGAAGATTCGACATCAGATTTAGATTGGACACAGGCTTCAGATTAGACAAGATTTGACTTCAGGTTCACATTAGACATGAAGAAGACTCATCTTTAGGTTTAGATTAGACATTAGGTTTATATCCAATTTTAGGTTTAGTTTAGACACAAAAGATTCGACGTTAGCTTAGACATTATAGACCAATAAAGCTGCCGTGTTGTTCATTCACCCTGTGTCCTGTGAGTTGATTGGACTTGTGCCTTTTGGAGTCTTGCCCTGCTCTTCAGAGCAAAACCAAGCCGTGCCTGGAGGCCCTATGAGCAAAGCACGGGGGTATCAGTGAGATGCTGGGTGCACGGCTGCATCCTGGCTCAAATACAGCGTGTTCTGGTGCTGAATAGGGTCCAAGAGGTGCTCTGGCACCCTGCAGCTTTCTGAGGGTGTGAGAGGTTGGAGAAGGAGTTTACTCCCTTGACTTGGAAGCCTTTGCCATCCAAATGGAGGAGATTGGCCAGCAGCTCCCCGCAGGGTTTGGGTGTGACATCGACACTGCCAAGTGTCCCTTGGAAGTGACACTGCTGTTTCCAAGCCAACACATCAGGCCTGAAGCTTTCCGCACACAGGTGCACACAGGTACACACATGTACACATGCGTACCCACACAGGGCAGCACTCACACACCAACATGTACTGAACGCACATGTGCTGCACACGTAGAGGTGCTGGTCTGTAACATGCCCCAGGTGTTACAATCCCAGCTCCAGTGGCAGGGATTGTCCCATGTCACAATGGGGACGCACGCTCACAGGCCCGGTGCAACTCTTGCATTGGGCCAGGCCCCATTGTGAGGTGTGAGGTGTCCCAGGCTGTGTCTGCCCACAGGGCCAGCACAGCCCCAGATCCGCTGCTGGTCGCAGACGAGAGCTCCTGGTTTGGATCCCCAGCCTTGAGCCTCGTGTGGTACCAAAGGCACTCAGGCCTTGTTTCGCTATGGCACCGCTGCTGCTGCTGCTGCTGCTGCTGCTGCTGCTGGGCCTGGCCCCCTGCCTGGCCCGGCCCCTGAGGCCCTGCCCGGGGCCCTGCCGCTGCCGCGGGCGCCGCCTGGACTGCAGCGGCGCTGCCCTGGCCCGCATGCCCCCGGCCACCCACCAACGGCCCTTCTCTGTGCTGTGAGTGCCCTGCAGCTCCGGGCGCTGCCCCGGGACACCCCGAGAGCGGCTCCAGGCCCCGCTGCCTGTGGAGGGCTGAGGGGCAGCGCCGAGGGGGCAGCTCCAGGCCGCAGCTCTGGGGCAGGGGAAGGGTTTGTCCTGGGGGTGACGCTGCCAATGGCTTCTCTGCAGGGATTTCACTGGGAACGTGCTCGCCCTCATCCCCCCGCAGGCATGGAAGGGATACCCGTGGGCTGAGAAGCTGTGAGTATCCAGCAGCGTCGGACATGGCACAGGGGTTCCGGGATCCCCATCCCTCAGCTGGGCTGTGGAGCCGAGGCTGTGCCGAGCACCGCACCAGTGCTTGCCACGTGCAGCGAAGGCCGAGCTGCTCAGCAAGGAGGGGTGTGAGTCCCCAGAGCTGTTCCATGGCGAGCAGTGCCCTGGGCTGGGTACCTCCTGCCCCCCGGGGCCATCCCTGGGCCTGTGGAACCCGTGCTCAGGCTGCAGTCAGTCAGCAGGCTGGGAGCAAGCCCCTGCTCCTGCCATGAGTGTGATGAGCCGTGGCAGGACCCGCAGAGATGCTGCAGTGACACTGCTGCAGGGTTGTTCCCCTGACAGCTCCATTGCCCCTGAGAGCCGTGGGTGGCACTGCTCATGTTCGCCCATCTCTTGCAGAGTCCTCCAGCACAACAACCTGCTGGCAGTGAAGAGGCGCTCGCTGGAGGGGCTGCTCCTGCTGAGGCACCTGTAAGTATCCCCCTGCCCATGGTGGTGGGCACGGCCTCCCCCTGCCCTGGCCCTGCTGCCCGGCCCACCCCAGGAAGGGCTTTATACCTGCAGGTGGTATTGCGACTGCAGCCAGAGCAGAGCAGGGTCTTGGTGCAGGGGAGGGCTCTGCAGGGACACGCTGCACTCCCATTGCCCCACAGCCAAGCAGGAGGAGGCAGCTGCTGCCCTTTCCCTGCACAGACCTGCACGAGGCCGCCTCCTCCAGGGCAAACCTTGTGCATTTGTCTCCTCTCAGCTCAGATGCCCCAGAGCTGCCTTGGAGGGAGCTCATGGTGCAGCTTCATTGCCCATGGAGAGGAGCAGGCACTTCCCATTCACCCACACGATGGGGCTGGGGACTCTGGCTGAGCAGGCCATGAAATGCTCCCCACAAAGCTTCCTCTCTCCTTGTTTGCTGCAGAACAAGCCCAGGCAGCGAGTTCAGGCTGGGACAAGGAACCTTTTGGTTTCTAGAGCCAGGCCAGAGGACTCCTGCACACATCAGAGCAGGGCTGTGCAGGGAGGTGACATTTAGGAGCTAGGGGAAATAGCCCCATGATGGTGACACAGGGCGTTACAGCCTGTCCCTGAGGCCTCACGCAAGGGGTGCTGTTGGGGCGTGCATAAAGAACCTGCTGTTACCAGAGAGGAAAATCAGCCCTGAAATACCCCTGCTGGGATCAGAGCTGGGAGAAACTCTCTGAGGTGCAGCCACCCCCGTCAGGAGCGTGACCTCCGGTTACACACCACTGCAAGTCAGTGCCAGAGACAAACCCCACGTGAAGTGAGGGCTATGGCACTTCTGTGCTGCCAAAGTCAGAGCCCCTGAGAGGAACCAGGACAGCGCAAATGTCACCAGCGGTTTGTGTTCTCCTGTTAACAGGGATTTATCTTACAACAAAATCCAGCTGATCGAGGCGTGTGCTTTTGAGAACCTTCCTTTCCTGGAGACCATGTGAGTTATGGGAGTTCCTTCCTGGTGTGGTTGGTGAAGCCTGTTTGCATTTAGAACCTTCTGGTGATGGAAAAAGCTCCTGTTATTTTTAGAACAAGGCCTCCAGTTTCTCCTGCTGAAGGAGCAGCCCAGCTCCGGAGCTCAGGGCATGGCTGGTGGCCACACCAGGATGGGCCACGGCTTCTCCAAACACAGCAGGAATAGAAACTGCGTCTTGAGTCTTGCTGTGTCCTGGAGCAGGCAGAGATGCAGCACGCATGCACTTCGTCTCCTCTCCTGGACAGGTTAACAAGCAGCAGGAGAGAAAATGGCAGTTTCCTCCCAGTTCCACCATGGATGTGGCTTTTTCCTACAAATCAGTGCTGCTTCACTCCAGCTTCCTGTGGGTCAGACCCAATTCATTTCTCTGGTCTCCTGTTTCCCCAGAAGCCTGGAGGGAAATCTCATCACCGAGATCCAGAGCGACACGTTCCGGGCATGGCACGGGATGCAGTTCCTCCAGACACTGTGAGTGTTCAAAGGGCTAAGGGGAGTTCAGAGCAGTGGCCCTTGTCACTGTGTTCTGCTCACCTCTTACCCCAAATAGGCAGCAGCATCAATGCTGAATGACAACTCTGTCAGGCCATGGCTTTGCCTGGCTGGGTGCAGGACCAGAGACAACGCTCATGGACAGTGGGAATGTGAGAAATAGGGAAAGTCCTGTTGGAGGGAAGTCACCAGAAGGTGTGAGCTGAGGAGGAAAGAAAGGGATGCTGTGTTTTCCAGAAGCAGCACTTCTGGGCTTTTGCTCTCTGGGCTGGAGATAGTCAGGACCTGATGTATGTTGTGAATCTGCCCATCAGCATCTGCCCCGGCCTGGAACCTTCACCCCAGGCCCTTCCTCACGCACGAAGCACTGAGCCCCTGCCACCACTCTCATCCTGCACCCCTCTCTCACATGGGGTGTTGGTTCATTTCAGGGTCCTGAGCCATAACCCCCTGTCTGTTATCGAGGACATGTGGTTCTTCAAGCTGCCTTCAGTCACTCACCTGTAAGTACAGACTCCTTGTTAGCAGGTTACCATGGATCTTTCTTTGTGTCTCTGGGTGCCCCGTGGCCAGGAAAGCAGAGATCCAGCAGCAAATCCCACCCTCCTCCCAGCCTTCTCCTGCTGGAGGCAGCGGCAGAGCCAGGCAAAGGCTGAGCAGTTCTGCTGTGTCCCAGCTGCAAAGCCAGCACGGAGCTGGGACATGGACTTGAACTTGTCTGCATCCATCTCCCATGGGATCTGCAGGATCCCTTCTGGTTCAGATCCATGGGTGGGAGCAGGGCACAGCAGGAAGGAGAGACAGTTTTCTGTAATTTCTCCTGGATTAGGTAGCAGCAGATCCCCCTGCGGCCAGCACCGCAAGCAGCAGGGAATGGGCTTGTTCCCGGAGCAGAGGCTGGTGCCACCACCTCGAATGTAATGTGTTTCTTGAAACCCTTGCAGGGACCTGGGTGCCACACGAGTGACTCGCCAGACGCTGCTCATGCTGCTCCTGAGAACATCCCGCTTGGAAACACTGTGAGTGCAGGGGCTGGCTCCCACCTCCAGCAGGCTTCTGCGCGCCACCTGGGTTGGAGTCGCTGCCCTGGGTCACGATCCTGAGTGTTTGTGCACACCTCTGTTCTTTAGCAAGCTGTCCATCGACACGGCCTGCTGCCTCTGCCAGCACAAGCACAGCACTGAGACCCTGTGCAGGACCCTCAGCTTCGACTGCATGAGCGTGTGCAGCAGCACTGCTCCCCGCTGCGGTAACTGGCCCACAGCCCTGCCCATGTGCCCCAGCTATAGTGAACCTTCTGAGCCTGTGTCTGGCAGAAAGCTTGTCACTGATGTGCTCTTGGTGTGTTACAGCTCCCCTGGCAGAGACACCAGAGCTCCTGAAGGGAACGGTGCCACCCAGGAAAGGGAACAGCAGCTCTGTGTTGAATCTCCAGCCTAAGGAGCCTTCCCTCAGGGGGCAGAGAACTGTCACGCTCGCAGTTCTCCTGAGCCTGAGCAGCCCCGATGCATCAGCACCTTCCTCTCAGCAGCTCTCGAGGCGGGAGGGCAACACCACCAAGGAGTTGACGCTGATGCTGCAGAGCATTCAGCACAGGGGCTGGAGCAGCTCTATTGACACCAGGAGGTTCTATTTTCTAGCAGAGGAGCTCGTGGCACAGCTGAAGAACAAGCTGCACAAGGCCATGAGCATCCTGACTGTGAAAAGCACCAGCACAGCCCAGCCAGCGCAGAGGGACAAGGGGCAGGAGGTGGCAGTAGGGGAGGGAGGAAGAGCCACAAGCTGGCAGCAACAGGAGCCTGGCTTAGGCTTGACCCGGGCAGAGTCCATCTTATGGGAAGCAGTGCGGAGTATGAACCTCAGCGACATCCTCCCAGTCTCCAGCCCCCAGAGAACACCCACCCCTGCTGCAGCACAGCCCCCTACACAATACCCAAAGGAGGCCTCGCACCTCACCCGTTCCGGCGAGAGTCAGGATCATTCTGACACCATGGAGCAGACCAACACGACTGACGGGATGGAGAATGAGGATAGTGCAGAAGATGAGGAGGAAGCACCATCCCCAACACAGGACTCTGCTGGGACAGATGAGGAGCAGAAGCAGCAGGACACTGATGGGACAGTGGGCAGCAGGGCTGCAGAAGAAGAGCCCGCAGCAGCAGAGGGTAGAGCAGAGCAGAGACTGAACACTACCCAGTATTTCTACTATGCTCTGCTGCCTAAAAACGGCCCCCCTGCTGCCAGCAGCACGCCAGAGGACACGGCTGCAGCAGAGCGCTCCTCTCTAGGTGGGAGACCACCCACCGCCCCTGCAAGCACCACCACACACGGGCAGCACAAGGAGCAGGAACCCCCGACCCCAACGGCACAGGGCAGCTCCAGCGCCCCGGGCAGCACGGCCAAGCGAGGACCCCCCTTTGACACCCTGCTCAGCCATCACCTACACTCTCTGGTGCCAGATGGAGCCCTGCGCAGGTTCATGGCACAGGTGGCTCAAGCCCTGTGGGGGGACTGTGGCCTGCCCCAGCTCCAGCAGGCCTGCGCCAAGATGGTCTCGAGGACGGGGCTGCTCCTGAAGCTGCTGAGTGAGAGGCAGCGTGACCCGGAGCCCTCTGACCTCCTTGAGCAGTGTGTGCGGGAGGAGGATGCTGGCACCTCTCATCCCCATGCCCAAGTCCAGCCCAGGCAGATGCACAGTGAATCTGCAGAGACGGTAGGAGAGAACGGGGCATGGCTGCGTGTGTGTGTCTGGGCAGTGGGTATGGAAGGGGCCTCCCTTTCCTCCTCCCCTCCCCTGTCCTCCCCTTCCGGCTCCTCTCCTCCATGATGCACTCTCCTTTTCTCCCAGGAGATGTCCAATCACACCTCTGATTACTGGCTGTCGCTGGTGCTGCCACTCTCGCTGTTCACTCTCGTGACCCTCATCGCGCCCATTGCTCCCCTGGTGCAGGGCTCTTTCAAGGTGAGCCAAGGACTCGTTTGGCGGAGCGCTGCTGTGATGAGTGAATTCCTGTTTGTTAATCAAATCTTGTTTGCTTAAAAGTAATTGTTTGTTTAGGAGTTACTTGATTGCTTAAAGGTTACTGGAAAATTTCGACACTTTGACATTTGGCTTATAGACTGCAATCATCTGTTAAAGTAAACTAGGTATGGAAAAAAAGAGCCTTCCTCCCCACACCCACCCGACCCACCGGGAGGCTGAATGAGACCCCGAAGGAGATAAGGAGCTTTCTCCCCACACCCACCGGGAGGCAGAATGAGACCCCTTATCAACGGGCCACACAGACACAGAGAAGCCAAGAGTAGCACGTACACTGGATAAAGAAGAGTATGAAATCAGTGACTTTGGGGAAATGGGGTGCGTGCTGTTGGTGGAGCAGAGACTCCCTGGCCACCCAGCACTGTTTTGCTTGCTGTCGCTTGCTCAATAAACTGATTTGATTCATTGGCTTGGCTCTAGTCAATTTATTTGAGCCACTATTTATAACAGCTGCCAGCCAAACCCTGGGGCTGGAGAGCACAGGGGCAGGGGGGGTGCTCCCACAGTGCTCATGGGGCCCGGGTGCTGCTGCAGATGCCTGTGGATGTGCTGGCGAACACAAGAGATGTTTTCCCAGGCTTGGAGCTCATTGTGGCACCCCACCCTGGAGCTTGGAGGTTTTCAGAGCTGCTGGGAGCAGCTTGTCCTGGCTCCTGCCAGGGTTTGTCCCCAGCTCTGCTGTGCATCTTCCCAGTAGCTCCATCAGGGGGACTGCAGCTCCCTCTCATCACAGCCTCTGCCATCAGCCCTTACCAGGCTCTAGGCTGTAATCCCTCACCCCAAGCATCCCCTCCCCAGCTCCTGTCCTGGCCCTGCTCTGTTGCAGCACCTGTTTCTTCCAGCCATGCAGCAATGCCCCTGCTCTCTGCCCTGAGCCCATACCCAGCCTTTCTGCATGGTGCTGCGGCTCCGGTGGGTCGGGGCCATGCCCGGGCACAGGGCAGGGGCCCAATCGTTGCTGCGCAGTTTGAACCTCCCTTTGGGGCCCTTCTCCTCCAAAGAGACAAATGAGCTTTCATGTCTTTAGAAGGCATGGTGCGTGTTGAAGGGGCAGGGGGGAGCCTGCAGAGCTCTGTGCAGAGGAGAAAGGTAGAAATTAACAAGGCTGAGGAGAACTCTGGGTCATTCCAGAGGCAGGGAGCAGCGGGGAGCTGGGCAGGGAGGCATGGGGGGCTCTTCTTAAAGGCGTGGCTGCTGGCACAGCCTTGTACGTGTGTAGAAGGCACTGGGCTGGAGGAAGAATCTTCTGGCTCCCCCATGCTGCAGAATTCCATGTGGAAACCTCCATGTTCTGAGTCCCCGTCTCTCTGTCACCAGGTCTGTGCCAAGAAACATGCCGAGGATTCCCAAGGCAGCAGCAGATGGTGCCTGAAGCGGTAATTCCTGCCCCGCCCCAGCAGTACCCAGCCCTACCCAGAAACCCCCCAACTCCTCCAGCACTGGAGGAGTTTATCCTTTGCTCCTGCCTGTTTCCAGGTGCTTTCAGAAGCTGCAGCCCAAGTGCTGGAACAGAAGCAAGGTCACGGACAGGGACGAGGAGGAGGTAAGGGCAGGAGCAGGCGCCAGCTCTGTCCCTCTGTGCAGTCCCTGCCCCATGCCTGCCTCTCACATCTCCAATCCCTGCCCCGCAGAAGGCGTCCCTGACTCAGCTCGATGCTCAGGAGGAGGCAAATTTGGACAAGAGGGTCTTTGACATAAGGTAAATGTGATGGTGGCAATGCTGGTGCCAAGTTCAGCTCTTGTTCCATGTAGGAACTGCTGAGGGTTTCCTTGATGTTGCTTCCTTGGCTATATCCTTAGATGCTTTTTCCTTGCTGTTATTTTCTTGGCTGTTATTTCCCAGCTCTTATTTCCTTGATGTTCATAGAAGCATAGTCTCACCGAGTGGTTTGGGTTGGGAGGGAGCTTAATGCTCACTCAGTTCCAACTCCCTCCCCAGTGACTTCTGTGACATTGCTGTTCTGTCCTTGCTGTCACTTCAGCAATCCCAGAACCTCGTCAGGCATTCCCGCTGCTGTGTCATCAGAGGAAAATCGCGTTTTGCCTGTCCCAGAAGCGCCCCGAGCCCCAGAGTGTGGTCCTTATCCATGGAGCAGGACAGAAGTTCTTTGAAGTCACCAATAAAAGTGTTGGGTTGTTCATTCTCCCCATGTCCTGTGAGTTGATGGACACACGCATGCGTGTGTCTGAGCCTCTGTGTGTGTACTCACAGGTGGTGTAGCACTGGGAGCGGTTGAAGCTCTGCCGCCAAGTGTGTGTGCTTGCACACATGTGTGCCTGCATGTGAGAAAACACGTGCAGCACATGTGTGTGCATGTGGGGGAGCGTGGCTGCTCGGGTCCCTTCGGGCAGCTGCCCCCTCTTTGGGTAACTTCGGCTCCACTCGGTTCCCTTCGGCTCCGCTCTCTTCAGGTGGCATCGGCTTCACTCAGCTCCCTTCGGCTCTGCTCGGGTCCCTTCGGTCAGCTCTGTCCCCCCTGGGAGGCTTTGGCTCCGCTCAGCTCCCTTCAGGCAGGAGCAGGTATTCCCTCACTTTTGCCATATAAATGTGATAAACACATGAATGTACTGGCTTTTGCAAATCAGAGGTGTTGCTATGTGGATATAACTGTATGAGCTCACAAAGCTCACTAAAGACACAAGATTAGACAACTAGTTGAAAATGGGCAGAACTCTTGAGCAAAACAGAGTCACATAGCAAAAGAATTTGTAAAGGTAAAGCAAAAGGCGGGATGTGGGGCAGGGCCGGCTTGATAAAGAAATGCTAGTGCCTGGAAAACATAGGGTTAAAGTACTTTTAGCCTAACTTAGGTCAAAGATAACAGTGTTCAAGTCTGTGGCCCCACTAAACGTGATTAAATTGTTTCACACCATCCTTCTAAAGCACCTTTAGCTTAACTTGGATCTGATAAGCGGAGAGACTCCACAACTCATTACAGTTGTAAAGTAGGTATGCTTTATTCAGCTGGGGCGCACGGGGGATAGCTCTTCCAAAGGCATGCCTGCCGCAACCTCATCTCTCCCCTAATTATTCTCTAAAATTATACATATTCATCAGGTTACACAACACGCCTATACATATTCCGGCATCTGCTCCCAGCCGTCCTGCAGCACAGTGAGCAGAGCAGGAAATGTTTGGCCTCTGCTAACACAGCTGAAGAGGCAGGACAGAAAACTGTGGCCAGGCCTCTTTTGCAGACTGTGAGGTTCGCAATGATGCCACCAGCACTGCTCTTGCTCCTTGCTTTTCCACCTTAAATTCCCAGGCACAGAGTCTCAGCCCCAGAGTCTCAGCCCCAGCCTCATCTCAGAGTATGAGCCCTGCAGTCTTAGCCACAGAGCCTGCGCCGCAGAGTCTCAGCTACAGTCTCAGCCCCAAAGTCTGAATCCCAGAGTCTTAGTCATAGTCGCAGCAACAGTCTCAGCCCCAGACTCTCAGCGCCAGCGTCTTAGCCCCCCAGTCTCAGCCCCACAGTCTCAGCCACAGAGTCAGAGTCTGACGGTATCAGCTCCAAAGTCTGAGGCCCACAGTCTTAGCAATAGAATCGCATCAACAGTCTCATCCCCAGAGTCTCAGACCCAGACTGTCAGACAGTCTCAGCCCCAGAGTCTGCTCTCTCCACACCAAACACCTCCATTGGCAGATTGGTGATGTCTCAATTTCTCTGCCTCCCCAACACCCCCTTTTCTCTCTCTCTCTCTCTCTCTCTTCTCTGAAAGTTGCTAAGTAACACGAGGCCCACCTCAACTTCTCATGAAGCCACAGAGCTCAGGTGGAGTCTAACTGTGAGAAGGTAAACATTTGCAGAATATTTGTTCTGTTAAAGTTGGTGTTTATGTAGGGACCTCGGGTGTTATCTCAGCTGAATGCGCACAGAAGGGCTTTGGAGGGAGACTGAGCTGAGCTCTTAGGCAGAAGCTCTTCCCTGTGAGGGTGCTGAGGCGCTGGCACAGGGTGCCCAGAGAAGCTGTGGCTGCCCCATCCCTGGCAGTGTTCAAGGCCAGGTTGGACACAGGGGCTTGGAGCAACTTGCTCTAGAGGAAGGTGTCTGTCCTGGGTTTAGCAGCGGCAGTCATTTTGTCTCCTTCTTGGTAGCTGGTGCAGTGCTGTGTTTTGGCTTTTGGGCTGGGAACAAAGCTGATGAAAATGATGTTTTTGTTTGGCCAGGGACTTTGTGAGCCTCCTGCTCTGCCAGGGAGGAGGGGAAGCGGGGAGGAGGCGGAGACAGGACACCTGACCCAAACTGACCAAGGAGGTATTCCATACCACAGCACGTCATGCCAGGGGGGAACTGGGAGTGGCCGGAAGGACAGGGGGTCGGCCGGGTCGGACTCGTGGTTCGGCGTGTGGTATTGTACTCTTTTCCCTTGCTATTTTCTCTTATCATTGTTGTCGTTGGTGGTAGCGGTGGTGATTTGTATTGTACACTAGTTGCTAGACTGTTCTTATCTCAGCCCGTGGGAGTTGCATTCTTTCGATTCTCCTCCCCATCCCTCTGGGAGCGGGGAAGGAGGGGCAGCCCCTGGGGAAGGGCGGGGGGACTAACGTGGGCCTCGATTGCTTCCAGCCTGGCACCACTCACTGGGAGTAAGTGCACAAGTTGTCTGGCTGGGGTTAAACCATGACACTGCCACAGTCAGAAATTAAACAAGGTCAGAAAGTAACACCGGAAGTCCCCAAAACCTTACCCCGTTTCTTGGGCAGTCCTTTCTATAGTGGCCAGGTTTTCCGCAGTGAAAGCAAACATACAATGGTGGAGGTGTACCCAAGGGCTTCTTCCTGTAACTGAAAAGGTTTCAGGAAGAAAAAGGTATGCATGTGTCTCTACACAATTTTTCCCATAATCATAAAAGAACTGATTTGACATTATCGACACTTACTTGACAGGATCGTATTGACGCACAGACTGTATCATCATGGCTTTTATTTTATCTTCTTCAGAAGCATTGGCTTCAGCCAGGTTGGCAGTCTGTTTAACACAGAATTATTTGACACACATATTACCATCGGCGAGTCAGAGCTTAAGACAGTTCAGCAGTTCAGCTATCTGGGAAGCATCATTTCCTCGGATGCCACGATCGACAAAGAGATAGACAACAGAATAGCAAAGGCATATAGAGCCTTTGGAAAACTCCATAAAAGAGTCTGGTGTAATAAACACCTGAAGAAAAGTACAAAGATCAGTGTCTACAGAGCCACTGTATTGTCTACTCTTTTATATGGGTCTAAATCATGGGTCATCTACCGTCATCACCTGCGACTCCTGGAACGCTTTCATCAGCGCTGCCTCCGTACAATTCTAAACATCCATTGGACTGACTATGTGTCTAATGTCACTGTCCTCGAACAGGCAGGGGTCACCAGCATCGAGGCCACATTGCTGAAATTGCAGCTGCGCTGGGCAGGGCACGTCTCTAGGATGAAGGATTACCACCTCCCCAAGATCGTGTTTTATGGTGAACTTGCCACCGGTAGCCGCAAGAGAGGTGCCCCAAAGAAGAGATATAAGGACTCCCTGAAACAATACCTTAGCCTTGGCCATATTGACTACCATCAGTGGTCCACCTTGGCCTCCAATCGGGAGACTTGGAGGCACACCATACATAATGCCGCTGACTCCTTTGAGAGTTCACGAAGAACTAGTCTCGAGGAGAAAAGACAACGCAGGAAGAATCGCGCCCCACCTGTTCCACCCAAGGAGACCTTCTGCTGTGCTTTTTGTAGCCGGATTTGCCTATCCCACATTGGCCTTCTTAGTCATCAGCGCGCTTGTAGTAAGCGTGGGTAAATGCCCTTCCCAAATCTTCGTTCACGAAGTCAAGCCATGATGATGATGATGATTTGACACACACATTAGAAACACATGCAAGCTCACCCAGCGAAAGACAACACCACTTGCTCAATCCTGTAAAGGGCACCACAATGCTAGCTGATGTTGCCTGAAAACAGATGCTTCTATAAAACACAGTTGTCCTGAGCATGCGCTGAGGAGACTTTGTGCTTCTACAGGATGCTTATGTGCCCGCTAGCCTACTTGAAAAGAGCATTCTTGGGCACTCAAAACCTTAGGCTTGACATAGACTTGTGTAACCGATCCACTTTTCTTCCAAGTGGACTGAAGTGATCAGTAAAAGAAATGACCTAGCAGTAGTTTTCAACTGGTTTTGAAGCTCCAGCCCATTTGAAGGAGAAGATAGCTACTGTGCATTTAATTGAGAAAGATTTCTGCAAGTTATAGTATTTACATTTTGCAGCACTAAAAAGAACACACGGTGTTAGTGGCAGGGCTGTAGTTTTTGCTTGCTGAAATTCAGCATCAGACACAAAAGCGCTGAAAGGAATCTTTCTGATCCCTCAGCAAGACACAAGGTTCTTTTCAGTAGAAATGTGACCATCGTGTCCTGTAGGCAATCCAAACTGCATTTACCCCCTACTAACTTCTTCCTACTAAGGAATTTAACTACAGAGAGCACAACCTGCAGGCTTTTCCAGGGGACTGTGTCCTTTCAATGGACATATTGTAATACCACCCACGTGCAGAACTAGATCTTGAAGCCAGCTGATTTTTTGGTGTTTTTATTACACACTAGTCCATATACAAGAAAGGTCTAAGGGAGTGCCTGTAAATGATTTGGACCTCCAATCACCCATCTTTCAGGTCAACCACGTACGTCTTCACTTCTACACGCATTTGTTCACAAGAGCAATCAACCAGTTTCTGCATTTTATTAAATGGCTTGTTCATATACACAGTTTTTTCTTATCAGTTATACGATCCAGATGGACATCTATGAAATCTTTTCCATTAACGTTTACAGGAAAGTTTGCAGACGTTTGACTGATTTGTTCAAACCCAAACAGTTTACAAAGCATATCCAAACCTCACAAAACGTTACTAGCAATAGACCAAAATTCAACTATGGCATTTACTGCACTGTAATAATAAAACAAAAACTAGTTCACAGCACACTGCCCCTGTGCTAAGCCAGCCTGAATAGTGTGTTTCGAGTAAGTAACAGTTTTGAGCTGCCTTATGTGTTGTTTGTGCGTTTCTCAAAAGATTCATTGTGCACACCACAGTTTTCCACATTTGAGAGTAAAACTTCACATGGGTTTACAGAACCAAGACACGCAGGGACAGCCGAAGGCCCCAAATTTCATTTCTTCAGCGAGAGAGGGAAGATGCTGCTGGTGGGAAGACCTCTCGTTCTTAGAAATGAAATCCTGCCTCTCTTCTTAGGAGAAAGAACTAACTCCCATCTTTTCCATTTAATTGGCTAGCACTACGCTTTTTCACAAAGGGCAGTCATTAGTGTTGAGCCAAAAGAGCAAGCAGTTCCATCCCAAAACAGGCCATTGCAACATTTTCAGCTGGTCACATCTGCTAATACACCGTAGATACACACTGGTACATTCCTCTAAACAATCAAGTACACAATTTACACAGTTGACACAGTCTGCACGCAAACAAATTTGATTGCGTTCTCCACTGTCCAGAGGCTGGAATTCACGGGACTGTGCAGTGTCCAAAGAATGCTTCTATGCCTCTAATGACTAGAAATTCAAAACCAACCGTGCCATTGTCCAAGTTCCAGAAACACTTCTACTTCAGCTGTTGCAAACTGCCCTGAAATGTCCATACCACACAGCCAATTAAATTCTTTTGTAAAAATGCTGTTAGATTCCAACACAAACTTAATGAAACATAGGAAAAACAGTAAACAGCTTTTGAGGTACTGCTGCTTTATGTCCTGAAGATGAGTAACGCTGCAACATTATGTTGAGGCTGAGAAGGTACTCCCCTTCTGTCTTCCCAAACTGGCAAGTACTCTTTACAGCACAGTATCAAATTAGACATACCTGTTAAACTAAATACTTTATTAAAAATTAAAGTTTTGTTCACATTACAACACTTATCCATCTATAGACTGCAAGTGAGGCTTAAAAATATGAAGGAAACTCTTATTTTTAAATATTTTACAACAATACAAATATACACACCTTTAAAAGCTGGGCCAGAGAAAGAGATGCAGAAGGCTCATCATTCACCTGTTCAGCAAAAAAATAAACGCATATTCAAGTTCTATAATCAAAACATAGCAAGAGTTAACCTCTACTGCAGTCTGAAAATCTGCACTCTATCCTCTGCGTGTCACTGAAAGAGGCATTGCCAGCCTACTGTAATTTGTATTTGTTCAGAATAAAGTCCAAACCTGTGACAGCTGAAAAGTGCCTATGTGGCTAATGAGACGAAACTAAACTAACCAACTCACTGGAGATAGACTTACTGCTCCAGAGTACCTCAGAGAGGGGCCCTTGTGAAAAATGCTGAAGTTTATTTGAGAAGGAAGCATCACTACAGGAAACTTACTTGCAGTGTAGTTTGTAAATTGGTCAGCTAATGTCTCATCATTTAAACATGCATTTATACAGTTATGCTTTGACGAATAACTGCAAAGATGCCAAACTCACCATACCCCACCAAACCCAAACACCAATCTGAACCATCAGCCATAAAAGTAACCTGCCAATTTGTCTAGGAAAAAAAGAAACTGCTCAAATTACTGGGGGAAAAAAAAAAAAAAAGGTGTTTACTATGACAGAGTAGCCTATAAAAATGGAGAAAAAATATTTCTTGTATTTTAATAGACCACAGGACACACTCTCCAAATCAGTTTGGGAAGTGTGAGAATTTTTGTTCTTCTTTCTATCAGACCAAACCCAATCTTTCCTGACGATGAAAGCATGGATTCAAAGCACAGTCATGGCATTTTTTCCTCCATTGCAAACATACTCCACCCTCCCAGCTGCCTACGCCTGTAGCTTGCCCCAGTGAAGTCCTCAGGCCGCTGGTTAGGAATGGGCCGCAGTGTTTGCAGAGAACTACTGCTGAAGTGCAGTTTGTACAAAAAGCACAGAAAAGGCTGTACAAACTCACAACATTATTAACTATAGGCAGACAGATCTCGAACGTGGCACCAAGTTCAATTGTGCACACCTGCAACCTGCGTGAACTAAAGATGATCAGGCACTGTCTGCACAACACAAAGTCACACAGGAGATATCCTAGCATATGCAATAGGAAATACCATGCATTACTAGGCATAAATCCCAACATTCACATCAGAACTCTGCAAATTGATAGCGTGACTCAGTTTTCACTATGATGAATCAGTGCATTGGAATTACACTCTGGACTGTGTTTTACTGGAAGACAGATGAAGTTAATGTTTGGAAAATTAATACAAGGCTACATTGTTTAGAATTCAGTGCAGTGCGTAGAAAAACGGGTTAGATCGGGTCTTTACATACTGCTTCTGATGTTCTGCTCGCTGGCTCAGTTCGACTTCTAGGAGGAGACAGAAAGGTGATCAGAGAGGAGACAGAAAGGTGATCAGAACTCAAAATAAAGCACTTGTACCCAAAGAAAGCATCGAAAATCAATTATAAATCCTGAACATCAAAACATTATGTTCCCATAGTCTAGGGAATATGGAAATTTATTTGTGTACACAAACTCTTATCTCTTGGTCATTCAGTGCAACTAAAAAAACCTCCAAAATCCCATTTCTACTTTGTCACAAAGTCAGACTTACAGATACAGAACACAACAGTGCAAGAGAAAGTCCTCAGATATTTTCTCTGCCACATCAGTATCAAATATATCAAGTCTGTAGTACAGCTTTGTGTTCTTAAATAATCAACCCTCAAACTATGAACGTAGCTTCAGGCAATCTGTACATTCCTAGTATTACAAACAGCTGTCACATACAGTACTTTAGTTTCTATGGCGGAACAGTGATAGTCCCAACACTTCAAAGGGCAAGTTTACTTCAGTGAAAAATAATCAGTCATCTGACAAAGAAGTGACAAAACTGTCAGCAGCTTAGTTTTAGAAGAGTGTTTCTTTGTGGAAGCCCAAGCACTGTGTTCAGGTATCTACCATGCTTAGCCGGGAAAGTGCCAAAGTACTAGACATGTTACATACGCTTTATTGACTAAAAATAGGAGTAGAAATGTCACCTGAAAGAAGCTGCTCCAGGGATTTTGTGTGACTGAGGAGCCCTGTGACCAAAAAAAAAAGTCTTAATTGCACTGCACTGCAGAACTCTCTTCGCTATAAAAGCCATGAAAGCGAACACATATAACAAGGAATCTCTCCACACAGACAAAACAGGATCTACAACTTGGTTCTCATAAAAATTAACCCCAAGAACAAACCCGATAGAAACATTTTAAAAGTTTCCATTGTTGGAGTTTGAACCCCGTATCCCAGCAGGCCTAAAAACACAAGTCTGCTTTGGGGCCGATACATGAAAATCTACTCAGTGACAACAAAATCTAACAGAAGCTTTAACAAGAAAGAAACAATCTGAATGCCTCAAATGCATCACAACAGTTCACACACTGAAACCAACAGCCAAGAATGCAATGCTGTGTGGACACTTACGGAACATCTGTTTTGCCGGTAGCTTTAACTCCCCCAGCAGGGATTCTTTTGACAATTACTGATGAGTTTTTAGGAATCAAGGCATCTTCTGTGTATTCTGAAACCAACAGAAGTACAGAAAAAGACATTCAAAAGGACATGTATTAATACATAATTAACTACATAGCGCTTCAGAGAAGGCCTCTACAGATACAGAAGCCAAATTTCGTATGTAACATCGTGCCTTCATTGTCTGAACGCACTAACAGTACCTTTCAAGACATTTTCAGGTTTGATAACCAAACACCAGCAGCTAAATCTTTCTCCTTTTTTAAAAACAGTTTGAATGCCAACATCAAAAGGGTCTCAGAGGTCACTACAGGACAGCCTGCTAATACAGGGGGGGCTTTCCTGAACTACCTGAGGTTGCTTTTGCTTCTATTAGGCTACAAAACCAATAGATCTCTGGAGAAAAACAAACCACCACAAAGTCTCACCTGCATAAACCAGGTTCTAAGGTCTGACTAGCTTGCTCTGAAACAAGCCAGGCATTAGTAAAAGCATGAAAACTCAGAGCCACTGCTTTCACCACTGTTAACTGAGTCACTTCTGCTGCTGGTGCTCCAGAGCGAAAGAATGCAGAAGAGAGCCTGCCACCTTTCTCTGTTTCTTGGAGCTTAATCCATCCAAAGCCACACTTCTCATCTGCTCAGTGCTTTACATTTGCTTGATCAAGTCTGACACTAAGCCTAGATCCAGCCACACCTAGGCTCCATCACGAGTTTAGAAAGCCAGGGGGTCCACTCTGAACTTTGTGTCTCAGTGGGAGGGCTTCCTTTTTTTCATCTTTGGTTTCCATGCCAATCATTTTAGCTGGATTCTACCTTGATTTTCTTTTTTGACATTCCATTAGACATGAACCATTGACCAAGCCTGAGACTAAGGCTAGATCTAGCTTCACCTAGGCTCCCCTCAGGGGTTTAGAAAGCTCGGGGCTCTCTTCTGGACATTGTGACTCAGTGTGCACATTTGACAAACTGGTGTAGCCAGCAGGATGCTCAATCAGATTTCATGACTCCACCCCACTTAATCCCTGGCACTGCTTACGCTCTTGGTGCTCCTGCCACCTGGCAGGATGGGCCCCAGGCTCACTTGTGCTATGTGTGGATGAGCCATAAAAGGCAGAATGCGGCTTCTGCTGGCTGCGGCCATCATGGGGTGCTCTGCAACGTCGCCAGCCAGGACATCCCCAAAGCCCTGCACATGCTGCGCACACGTACCTTCTTTGGTCTGGGCATTGCTGATCTGCAGATCACAGTTGGCTGCCTTCAGCTTCTCCTTGCGCATGATCTTGCACTTGAGGTCGCAAAGGGAGATGTCGAGGCCACTGAAGGTGACCGTATCATAGTTCAGCTTGGAGAAGAACTTGTAGTGGATGCAAGACATGGCTGGGGCCAGGCAGCGCCTGCTCCACTACCGTGTCTAGCTCAGCAAATGACAGGTAGAGGCCTTGCAGCCTCTGCCAAGGTGAGGGCACGCGGCCAAGCCCACTGACGGAGCTGGGGTGAGCAGCACGGGCTGAGCTTGTGCTGGCCAATGGCGCTCAGAGGCTGCAGCACTCTGCCACAGCCAGGCCCTGACACATCAGGCAGCGTTGGCTGACAGCACCTCAGGCCTCCATCGTGGCGTAGTGAGGCCCTGGCTTTGCCACCTTAACAGCTCCAGGCTATGGCCCTCAGCAAGTGAGCTGTGCCGTGTGTTGGCACCTGCCCCAGTCCTCCTCAAAGCCCAGGGGGGGAGAGTTCCCCAAAGCCCTAGCTGGCCTCAGTGTCCTCTCCCGCATGCAGCACTCCGAGGCCTGACCAACCTCTATGGCAACTCAAGCACCTCTGCCCCATTTGCCACACCACAGCACACCCAGGTGACCCAGCACACTGTGACAAAAGGCTCGTGTCACACGCAGGTCCAAGCACCCCCACCCAAGCAGGGGGACCCGTCACACCTGGGCCTGTCACCACCCTGAGCTGCTCCTGTCCCTGCTGTCACCCCAGCCTGACCTCACACAGGGACCACCCTGTCATCCCCACGCTGTCACTACAGTGACCCTCCCGTCAACATCCAGCCAGGGTGAAGCATCCTGGGCCGGATGCAGCCCCTCTGTGCTGCTCAGCTGTCCGTGCCACGGAGCCAGCAAAGGCAGGGGATGTAACGAGGTGCTTGAGCGCATCTTAAAGAATCACAGACTTCAGTCAAAGCAGCCAATGACCATTTATGTTTATTGCCATCAACCAATGGACTTCCCCAGTGTCACACATCCATAGTTGCTTGAACTCTGCAGGAAAGGACTAAAAAGTAGCAAATGAACCACCAGCACTGGAAGAGGCCCAGGTTAGAATCAGTATCTCTTCTGATCCCCTCACTCTTAACTACTGATAGCTACAGGAAAAAGTGTTGCAGCCCTCTGGCAGAATGTAGCTCTAAATTCCCCCTCTCTGTAACAGCTTTTGTATCACAGTGAGGGGTTGCAAAACTAGAACAAGCTATACAGCAAATATGTCAAGGCAATTAGAAAAAGCCATTCCTGAAAGCGCAAACACCATTATAGCCCTACAGGAAGAAACCAAATCCTTATCACAAATGGTAATACGGAATCAATCAGCTCTAGACCACCTTTTAGAACTACAGGACAGAGAATGTGCATGACAGAGCATGTGCAGTATTGACTAATAGCCACTGGGGTTTTATGTGAATCAGTACCAGAACAACAAAACTGAGAGAAACAAGATAAAGACTCATTAAAAAATATTACATGAAGTAAGGCAGGGATTTCCACTAAACCTATTTGGGTGGCTAACTTCCTGACTCCCAACAAAGGTAGAGGACTGTGAACTAAAAGGAGCTGAGTTGTTGTAGTCCCTCTCTTGTTTTGCTTTGTAAAGATGTATGTCTGTTCTCAGTGTTGTGTGACCTTATGGACTCAACTTATGACTTGAACAGTGAATAGGACAGTGTGACCCTAAAGGTCACAAGAAAAGGAGGCACTGTCAGGACAATCTCTTTCCCTAACTATTGTAGCAATTGGTCTTTAGACTATGAAGTTGGATGAACTTTCTTCAGGTACATATAGTTGACACTGTAAGCTGCATAGCTGTGGTTCAGTAGCACAACTGAAGAACCCCAGCTCACTGCAAGGGGGAGAAGAACAGCCCCAACTCTGAAGAAGAAAGGATACCTCTGCACTACCCAGAACAGAGCAGCAGCCCAGCCCCTCTGACATCTCAGTGAAACCCTTCCCTCACCTCGCAGCACAGAGAAGGTACGGCAGCAAGACCAGCTGCAGGGATGTCTTGGTCAAGAAAGAAGCAGATGGAGGACAACGCCACGCAATTAGAGCTGCTTTGCAAAACAGGAGTATATGTGTGTGTTGAGTAGGCACTGGTCAAACCACTGAGCGCTTGAAAGGTGTAAGAACCATGTGTAAGAACCACAGCCTGTTTAGTCTAGAGAAGAGGCGACTGAGAAGGGATTGTCATCAATGCATATAAATATCTGAAAGGCAGGTGCCAAGAGGATGGTGCCAGACTCCTTTCAGTGCTACCCAGCGACAGGATGAGGAGCAATGGCCATAAACTAAAGCACAACAAGTTTCATCTCAACATGAGGAAGAACTTTCCAGTGAGGGTGTCAGAGCACTGGAACAGGGTGCCCAGGGGGGCTGTGGAGTCCTCCTCTCCGGAGACATTCCAAAACCACCCAGACACATTCCTGTGTAACTTGCTCTGGGTGGCCCTGCCTTGGCAAGGGGTTGGACTGGAAGATCTCCAGAGTTCGCTTCCAACCCTAACAATTCTGATTCTGTAAAACCACGCTCAGGATGCCCCACAATTTGACTGGTACACCTCATGGCCATGAATAGAGAATTACTCTTGAAATTCTGTATTTTGTGTCCTAGCCTCTCTCCTTGGACAGCACATGCCTTTGGAAGAATTTTTAGACGCTACTCCTCTCCCCAGTCTGAAAGGTGTCCTCCAAGGCACTGCCCCTGTGGAGGCCCAGAAGCCTTCTGTTCATGGGGGGAGACTTTACCTCCATCATCGCACTGTCCTCCCAGGAAATGATCACTCCGGAAGGACTCTCACTGAAAATGTAACTTGAATAGGACTGCTGTGTGATGTGGGTCAGGTTGGCTATGGGGACTGGGCAAGCCATTCTGTGGTGAACTGGAGACAGTGGCAGAAAGTCCAGGGTACCCAGCTGCCAGTACTGGGGCTCAGCAGGCTGCAGGACACACAGAAATTCCCAGCTGCTCACCAGTGCTGCTGACAGACATCAGGGTTTCTTGAGATGCCACTGCTGGTCAGAAGGCTACATGCAGCAAAACATCTGTCCGCGTGATGAGGCCTAAAGCAGAAAAACACAGTTACCAAAAGCATCCACGTGCACAAGGGACCCCTCCAGCTTCTCCCCCCAAAAATCAACTGCATCCTTAGATGCATGATTTAAGCAGACAGAGGCTTCAGCAACAAGCCCAAGAACTTCTGACTTGTGCACCTGGCCACCTATTTTCAGTGCATGTTGCAAATGCTCTCAGGCAGCTCACTACCCTGATCCAGGTTTTAGAAAGCTGCACAACTACAAACCTCCTCCACTTACACCCTGAGCCACAGAAAAGCACACACAGCGCAAGGGGGATGCGCTAACACCCTGGTTAAGACATTCACTGCTCACTGGGCTGCTCCAGGTTGTTGCACTGGCATGAAAGGGCACATTGTACTGTGGGACAGGAAGGCAAGGGGCAAAAGGTTACACCAAACCCCTTAACCCAGCAATGCCACCACAGTCTCTGCATCATGCGGTGTCTTTTCTGAGATCTCAAAGAAGCAGCCGTGTCTAATATGCCTCCTGGGACAGGGTGCACAAAAAGCCTCTACCGGAGCAGAAAACAGGATCCTTACTGGGCTCTCAGCGAAAGTCCCCACATCCCCAGGCTGGTGGGATATCAGCAGCACATCCGCACCTTTGATGGTCGGGGTCCACTACAAAGATGGTTTCCATTCTGTCACATCCTCTGAGCTTTAACAGCTGGCAGAGCTGGTTCACCCAGGGTCTCGGTACCACCCAGGCACATCACCTGCAGTCCAGCAGTACTGCTGAAAAGACCTTGATGGCCTGCGTTAACACACTGGCACGTAGCTGGGATGTAAATACTGCCAAATCATCTCTCAGTTGCAGCAGAGTACCAAATTTAGCAAAATTAGCCTTACTTCTGATGAAGCTTTCCTTACAGACAGCTCATCTTCTTTGTTTATAAACTATAGTAAAGACCTGTTCTAGCATGAAGACTCAAACCCTGCCTGCAGTGAAGCAGCCGTTCAGACAAGCTGCACTATTTTTTCCCTCATTCCTCCTTCCTTCACAGAAATCAATCCCTACAAAAAGTACCAAAAGTGCCAAAAGCTCTGCACAAAGACTGCATAGAAAAGCCAACTGCAAGTGCCTTTACCTGCTACTATTTTATCAGGCAGCGTTCTAGGAAGAAACTAGCTTTTCCCGCTAGTTTTGCTACAGCTTCACTACCTTTGAAGACAACGCTTGTTACATTTACCAAGCCAAGGCAACCTCATAGCTCAGCAAAATCATGCTTCCTGTAAGAAACCTTCACCATAAGGTGAAGACAGGCACGCTATAGGAACAAGTTACTCTCAAGACACTCTTTCAGCCGCTCTTCCCTTTGCTTACCAAAGCTCACGGAGCATTAGAAAACAACAACGAAAAAGCAGGGCTCTCTCTCCCATTGACAGAGCCCATTATACCACGCATTCAGTCCAGCTCCAGTGTGAACCCCAGAATAAGAAATGCAGTCTTCAAGTTTCTGGAAAAAAAAGGAAGAGCTTTGAAGTGGCAAGACCAGAGAATGCTCATGAAAGCAGCACCAGCACCCAAGTACACATGCCTTATCACAGACCACCCACCCCATTACCAAAGTGAGTGATGCCGTCAGTATACTTGCAGCTCAGGGTCTTATGATCATGAATTAGTGCCAGCAAAGTCAGCTGGAACTGGAGACAGGAAGGAAACCAGATGCAATCGGTCTGATTTCATTCAAGCTCAGGTAAGTTCAATTTCACATTGACTGCGATTCACAGCAGGTGCCAGGCAACAGCAGGACACAGATTCTCCAAGAAAAGCACAGGCAGCAGGACAGGTGAGAGAGAGGGAAAAAGGGACAGGGAGGCAGGACAAAGGCAAAGACAGGCAAAAATAAGAGATGGGGAGCAGGACAGAGTTGGAGGTTAAGAAAGCCAGGGCTGGGCAGCAGGGCAGAGAGAGATGGAAGGACAAACAACACACTGTGCTGCTGACTGAGAAATACCAGCGACAGAGAGCAGGACAGAGTAGTGGTGGTGGGGAACCCTAAGAAGAAGTATGACAGAAAAATGGGGGGGACAGGGCAAAGACAGGGAGCAGGAGGGAAACAGAGAGAAAATGAGAGGGACGGAGCAGGGCAGAGGCGGAGAAAGAGGGAAAGAAGAGAAAGGCAGCAGAACTAAAAGAAAGAGAGAAAAGAGCAGGGACAGAATGCAAGACAAAGTGATGGATCAGAAAACCCTGATGGGCTTCAGGCTCAAGATGAAGGAATGAAAAAAATAGGAAGAGAGAGCAGGCCAGAATGACAGAGAAAGAAGGAAGAGAGAGCAGGGCAGCACTGGAGGACAAAACCAATTGCTGGGCATCAGGACAAGAGAGGGGAAAGAAAAATTCCAGATCAAGAGTGAAAGAAGGCACAGCCAGCTGGACAGAGAGGCTTAGCAAGAAAGGATGGAACAGGGAATGGGATAGAGAGAAACACAGGAAAAAGGGAAATAAGGACATGAGAGGAAAAAAAGGGTAGGCATCTGCACAGAGATGGAGAAAGAAGCAGCACGGAAAGAGGAAGAGAGGCAAACAGAGGGAGAGGGAGCAGGGCAGAGAGAAGGAAGGACTACGGGATTGACAGAGATCACCAAAAGACGTGGTGGGTAGAGGAAAGGTGAGTAGGTGAAAAAGAAATAGGGGCGGGGAGAGCTTGCTAGCAACACCAAGCTGTGTGGTTCGGTCGATACGCTGGAGGGAAGGAATGCCATCCAGAGGGACCTTGACACGCCTGAGAGCTGGCCAATGCCAGCCTCACGAAGTTCAACCAAGCCAAATGCAAGCTCCTACACCTGGGTCGGAGCAATCCCAGGCACAGCTACAGGCTGGGCAGAGAAGAGATTCAGAGCAGCCCTGAGGAGAAGGACTTGGGGGTGTTGCTTGATGAGAAACAGAACATAAGCTGGCTTCAGTGTGTGCTTGCAGCCCAGAAAGCAACCGTATCCTGGGCTGCATCAAAAGGAGCGTGACCAGCAGGTCAGAGGAGGTGATCCTGCCCCTTTATTCTGCTCTTCTGAGACGCCACTTGCAGCACTGTGTGCAGTTCTGGTGTCCTCAACATAAGAAGGACATGGAGCTGTTGGAACAAGTCCAGAGGAGGCCACAAGGATGATCAGGGGCTGGAGCACCTCCCCTATGGAGAAACGCTGAGAACATTGGGGCTGTTCAGCCTGGAGAAGAGAAGGCTGCAGGGAGATCTCAGAGCAGCTTCCAGCATCTGAAGAGAGACTACAAGGCTCTTCATCAGGGACTGGAGTGACAGGACAAGGGGTGATGGGTTCAAACTGAAACAGGGGAAGTTTAGCTTAGATATAAGGCAGAAGCTCTTCCCTGTGAGGGTGCTGAGGCGCTGGCACAGGGCACCAAAGGAACTTGTGAATGCTCCATCCCTGGCGGTGTTCAAGGCCAGCCTGGACAGAGCCTTGGGTGACATGGTTTAATGTGAGGTCCTCCTGCCCAAGGCAGGGGGGGTTGGAACTGGATGATCTTAAGGTCCTTTCCAACCCTCACTATTCTATGATTCTAAAACCAGAGCAACAAACAAGAATAACAACTGAGAGAAAGAGAAGTGCAGGAGCAACGAGCAGCTCAGAGGGATGCAGAAAGAAAGAGAAGTATCAGAAGCCCTGCAGAGCGATGGAGGAAGGGTCTGGGAGCAGCAGACACAGCCAGGGAGAGGAGAAGCAGGCAGGGAGAAAGACAGGGCCAGTGGGATACAGAATGAGCTGCAACAAGCAGAAGGGGCTGGTAGAGTGGGAGAGAAAGAAGGACTTGAAGAACAGAGGGACGTGGAGGACAGCACAGTAATAGAAGAGAGGTATGGGGAAGCGAAACAAATGACAGCAAGGGAAAAGGGAGCGGGCAGCTTGGAGAGATGAGAGGCAGATACGGCCCCAAGGGCCGGGCACTCACCACAGCTCCCGCTCTCCGTCCTGCCGGGGAAACTCTTCAGCCCAGGCCCTTCTTCCTCTGCCTCTCTGTGCTCTCCCTTTCCCCCTGGGCAGGCCCAGGGCCAGCTGCAGGGCGCAGGCCGGGCTGGGGCAGCTCGGGGGGCTCTGGCAGGCGGGGTGCCCGGTGCCTGTGCCCACAGCGGGGCTGTCTCCATCTCCCCAGGGGCTCGCTCGCCTCAGCGCTGGCCCCGGCCCCGGCCCTCCCCTGAGCTGGGCCGCAGCCCCAGCAGAAGCTGCAACACCCAACACCAACATGGCCGCCGGCAGCCCCTGCCCTAGCACTACAGCTCCCAGCATGCCCTGGGGCGCTCCTCCTGCTGCCAGGCCCTGCTGGGCCACCGTCCCCTGGGCATAGGCCCGAGGGAGCAGGGGGAGCGGGTGGGAGGGGCCGCGGGGAGTGAGCACGGGGAGGAGCAGGGCAGGAGCGAGCCGGAGAGGCTGAGGGGCAGCAGCAGTGTGGGTCGGGGGGAGGAGGAGGAGAGGGAGAGAGCAGCGACGGCCTCCAAAGGGCGGGGAGCAGGATGGAGCCCAGAGGGAAGCACGGCCTGGCGAGGAGGGAATGCAGGGGGAGCGGGGGAGGCAGGCTGCAAGACAGAGAGGGAAAGCAAGGCTTGAAAGAAGAGAAGGGAGTGGGAGGGAGAGAGAGATTTGGAGAAGGGGGAAATAGCAACAGGCTCCACAACACACAGGGGGGAATTAGAAACTAAAGGCAGGGAGTCAGGCAGGGGAAGAGAGGAACAGCGAGGGGCACTGCTGGGTGTGGGAGGACTCTGGCCCAGAGCTGGTGACTGCCGGAGGACTGTGTCCTGAAGTTTGGAGCCCCCCACATCCGTGGTCATTGCTGCCTTGGGGAAGAGCCATGGTAAGACACCAGCCACCCGGAAGGACGAGTGTTTCCTCAAGGGTGTGTGGCTTTTTGGTATTGCTTTTGAGGGAGAAACTGTCAAAGAGGCTTCTGTTCTTGTTTAGGGATGTTTTGTAAAGACCTTGACTGACTATTGTGTGACTTGAAACGTTGCTGAAAAACGGTAGAGGTTTGTCTGCCTGTTCTGGATGCTTTGGGTTTGAACATCTGCTTGTGGCAGTGACTTGACACAGTCAGCTACCGTGTCAAGGCACAGCATGTGCTGAGGGCGAGACTCATCCTACACGACAGTGGGTGTGAATTCCTATTTCAGACAGGCTTCTTGATCTTGTCGAATTTTGGGGGCCAAATTCTTCTCAGATCTGATTTGTTCATCCTTGATTTTGCCCCTCTGCGTGGCTGGCAAAGAGCTCGTGGGAGGAGCAGGAGGAGGGTCAGCGGTGCCGTTTCTACATTGGTTGCTTGTGCCGGACTTGCCAGGGTTATCTTCTGCCCGTGGCTTCTTTGCAGGAACCTCTTTTTAAGAGGTGTCTGGTCTGTGAGGGGTAGTGGGCTCAGTGGAGCCCTTGTGCTGCTCGTTAGTGCCTCAGGGGTTTCCGTGTCACTGTTTGTTTGCTGTGCTGGCGTTAAAAAGCGTATTGTAGCTCCTTGGATTCCTGGCATTAAATGAAGTCTCTGGGATTTCTGCCCAGGAGTGAGGTGTCCAGAAAAGGACTGTCCTTGTACGCTGCTGTCAGCCTTCACTTCAGAGAAGTGTCTGGTGGTGGTGTATTTTAATGGGAATGTAACTCAAAGGCAGCTTAAATCGACCACCTTAGTCCTTGTTGCTGATATGCCTGGGGGATGATTCTCATCAGGTTGTCAACAGCATGTTCTGCTGTGCTTTACCTATTTGAGATACTCTGTCACCAGAAATGTCTTCCGTAGTACCTCCATAGAACAAGAACCTTATGCCCTGACCCTTGGGGCAGCTTCAAGGCGACAGCTAAATGTCAGTAGCTGCAGTGGTAGCAGTGTGTATGTGTGTGTGTGTGTGTGAAGATCACCTGAGCCTCCACATTTATTCAGCGTGTCCCAGCTTGGTGTGGGTAGGGGTGCATGAAGTCAGAATGTTGTAGGTGTTGTAACTGGCCAGGCAGTGTCTCTAAAGCAACAAGAAATGAGCCCTTCTAGAGGCATGCCTGCGGATGTCAAGGTGGGGGGCTGTCGCCTTTTCCTTCCTTGGGCTGAGCACAGAGAGCTAAGAGGTGTTCTTATCGGGGGAGGGAAGCCCATCAAAGATCCATCATCAGCCTCCAGGCTTGTGGTCCTTGATGTGCTTAGAACAGTTTTACTGGGGTGGTGTTAGTCCTTTGGCTCCCAGGTTTTCCCTTTAAGGTTTGCTCTCTGCTTGATTTGCCTTTATAGTGTTTGGTAAATGTTCTCCATTCAAAGCCCTCAGACTCTGTACTGCGTGTTCCTTTCTCTGAAACCCCATCAACAGCTTTTTTTCCCTAAACTCTGCAGTTCATCCAAAGATGGTGTTGCCTTTCTTTGCAGGCTGACCTCAGGCATTTGTAGGAGGTGAACGATGACTCTGCGGCTCTTTGTTCTCAGGACAGGCAGAGAACTGTCTCAAGACAGTTCTCTGCCAACATGCATATTTACTCTTCTGTGTCAGGTAAGAGCAAGTGGGAAAGGGTGTTCAGAATACCGTCCCTCTCTTGTTCCTGATCTTGTGGTTGCTGTTCTCCAGCGGTTTTACTTTCTCCCTTAGGTTTGTCTGGTTGAGTTCTGTCTGGTTTACAGTTCCCCAGCTTCTTTCTTCTCCATCCTTGCTTGGCACAAAATTCTTGCACTTGTATAAATTGCTAGCTGTCTGCTCTCTGAGACTGGCTACCTGTGGAAAGAGGTGAAAGGGAGGCCCGAGAGAGTATCAAGGGGAGTTACTTCTCTGAAAGGGCCAGAGCTGTCTGAAAGACCATGCTCTATTTCCAGCACCTAGTGCTGGTGCAGTCTTCTGTGTCATATCAAGTGCTGCCATAAAAAGAGAGGATGGGCCTGAAGCCATGAGAAAGCTGCAAGAACAACCCTGAACTAAGATCAGTGTCCTTTCTCCAGGTGCCAGGAGCAGGCCGGAGCAGGCGCTGAATGCCAACAGACAAAGAGCGTTTCCGTGGCAGAGCTGGATCAAGGTCAGAGTAGTCTGTTTCCTGGAGTCATCGCGGGACTGCAGGATCAAGAAGGTGAAGAAAATATGCAGAGGATCCAAGGGAAGAGAAACCCCCAGGGCTCTGCAGGGACACCCCCTCCATGGAGGGGCCGGAATAGAGCTTACCGTGACACTTCCTTCCTAGTAGTGCTCTAGAGGAGTTTGGGAAATGGAAAAATTGGTTGGTCACCCAATGCTTTCCTAACTTAGACTTAATTGGTTTAAAGAATGAGTGATTCTCCCCAACACGTGTGGCACCAATGACTGTTACTGGGTCTTGACTGAAAAGACTGACTCTAGTGTACTGAGCACACAATAGGAGGCTCCAGTATTGACTAAAAATTCTACCTGTTTTTTTCCCAGCTGTACTGTAACCAGAGGCTCTGCTGGGGAGGAAGTCTCCAGTCCCCTTCATGCTGTTTCCGTGTTCATGAGAAGAGTCTGGGAAGAGATTTTGGCCCTAAGGTGATGGCAATTTCTCTTCCAATGACCCTTCTGCTGACAGTGTGCACGTTGTCCCGGCCTTACCCTTCCAGTTCCCCTCTTCCTGGGTCCTTGACCCATGCCTCCACCACTTATGCCATTTCAGGGAGTCTGCACTAAAGTGCTGGTAGTTCAGTTATGGTAAGTCTTCCAAGCCATAGTAAAGGGACCGCACCATCGTTGAGGAGCTGATGGGTTGTGTTGTCCCCTGGGCTGGGGGAAGGCAGAAGGGCCAGGCTGTGCTGTAGGAGCTGGCCCGGGTGGTGGCTGCTGGGCTCTGGGGATGCAAAACCTTCCATTCCTTCTGGGATAGGGATTGTGGTAGCCCCGGTGCCAGCTCGGAGTGCGGCTGCAGAGACCTGAGCAAAACTTTGTGCTTCCAGGTTCATCCACCCCTGCCTCCTCGATGCTGACAAGATCCAGGACCCAGGGAACTCGCAAGCGGCTAAAGGCATGGATCCATCATTCCCATAACAAGTAACGACCAGTGCTGCTGGCCGTGTTTCCTAAGGTGCAAATGTTTGCTCCAGCCCTGCCAGTCCCTCTGCTCCCTTCTCTTCCCCTCTCTGCTGGTGCCCCTCCCCATGTTTGGGTGCTCTGGAGCCCGCTGGGGCGTCCAGAGCGGACGGGGATCCTCCCCAGATCCAAATTGTTTTCCATCTGTGGCCCATCCCCACCCATTTGGGGTTTACCAGCTCCCAGGAGCTGCGGTGCTGTCTCCCCTGGGGCCGTTCAGTGGGAGAGGGGCAGAGGCTGCCAGAGCCAGGGGTCACCCGGGAGCTGCCCCCCCTGCCCGCAGGGTCCCCACCACCCCCAGGAGGGCTTTGCTGCTGGCTCCTTTACTCTCTGAGCCGTGGGAGTGTGTGTGTTGGGGAGTCTAAATTACAGAAACCCCACAAATATTTAAATGCTCTTTAATGGAAGAACACTTTGGTTTTCTAGCACTCCTTGCTTCTAAATGGTGATGCACGTGGATGTGACTAAACCTGCCCTGTTTGGCTTTTGTTCTTCCCCAAGGAGGAGGACAGCGCCAATGCCAAGTGGCCTTTTGGGCCCTCAGCAGCAAAACATTGGCGGCTGTGAAGATCCATTGAAGATTTTATTGTTCTATGTTTGTTTTTCGCGTGTTCTAATATTCTTGTTCTACTGTTGTTAAGCTGCACTTGTTTTGTTGTTTTATTGTTATTTCTGTTTATTGGGTTTTGTTATACTTTGTTCTACCTCTGTTGTTGTAACAATTAAACTAACGTTTTTACCATAATTTTACTATCATTTTACTGTTTTTTAACTGTCAATATGTAATTCCCACCCCTCACCACACCCCCATCCCCTCTTTATGTCCCTACTTCAAATAAACAGTCTATGTTCACATCTGCCTTCCCTGTGTTTGATTCCTGGGCCAGGGCACAGGGTGCCGCTTTCCAGCCCTCTCTGCTTGTGGGTACTGGCCTCCCCTCTTCAGACACAGCTGTGTTATTATTCCGGTGGCTGTCACATGGGCACACTGGGGTTTGTATTGAGTCGCTGTTTGCCATGGGCAGTCTCCAGCCCAGCCCAGGGCCAGGCATCAGGGAGCCCCTGGGGATGCTCTGGGGACACCTCTGAGATCAGAGACAGTGAACAGCCAGGGCCAGGTTTGTGCTAACTGCTGCACTCCCAGCCTCTCCTGTGTGCTCAGCTCGGTGCTAACATGACCCATCTCTGGAGGAGAGCCCAGGCACTAAGTCCTGGGGGAAAAAAGACATCTCCAGGGCCGTGAGAGCCTTCTACCGCCTTCACCTCCTTGTGAGCACTGAGCCTGGGGCAGCTGCTGTTGCACACCAAAGAGGGGGTGCGTGTGTCCTGTGGGCTAACCCTGTGCCAAACTGGGGGCAGAGCATGGCAAAGGCTCTGCTATTTCCAAGAGCACCTGGCTGGGAAAGAGGGAAGCGCTCTGGTCAGCAGAAATAGGAGGAGAAATAGGTTTGAGAAGGTGGGATGCAAACATCCTACCCTACAGCCCCCCCTTCACACACACTTCATCCTTCCTGAGGGTGCTTCAGCACAGGGCCTTCCCTTGGAACCATTTCGGATGGTTTGGGGGCAGCAGAGCCAGAGCATCTCCATGGAGAGCTGGAATCGCACATTCTGCCTAGCTGAAACCAGACATTTTTCCATTTTGGGTTTGTGGAGGGAAATGTGCAGTGAAATTTTGCCCATAGTGAGAGGGCTGAAGTAACCACCTCAAACACCAGCCCAGCCCCAGGTATGTGCAGGCCTTCCAGCTTGCTCAGCACTGCCTTGGAGCATCTGGTTGGTTCTGCAGAGCCAGGACTGCTGTGACTCTGTGCAAATCCACATCATCCCCTGCATCCCAGTGGGATGTATGGCGTGGCTGGAGCTTCCCTGACACCTTCAGTGGCTGCGTTTATGCTCTGAGAAGCCAAATCCTGGTGGTAACCACGCTCCTTACACCACCTCATGGTGCACAGGGCAGCGCCTACAGGATACACAGCCGAGGGTGTCTCATTGCAGCAAGGGTGGAAATCCCGGAGCTCCATCCCTGACTGTTGCAGAGCTGAAGACTGATGTTTCAGTGCTTTCTGGATCCAGCCCTTGGGGAGCAGGACTGGCCTGCAGCTGTGGGAGTCCTGGCCTAGGGATTGACGATAAACCCCTAAGCCCGGCTCTGAAAGGTCGCCCGCTGTGTAACATTTAGAAGAGCCTCAGAACGTTATTTCAAGGAGTATTTTTATTTTTTTCCCCACAGGAAAAGCAAATATCTAAGCTGCCATGACAAAAAAACCCCGTTCCTGACTCTCCCCTGTGCATGGGGATTCACGAACTGTGGGGATGCGGTGGGAGGAAGCATGGGAGCAGAATGGCAATGGCACTGTCGCCTTTAATTCAGTAATGTCCCAGAGCCAGGGAGGATGCTGGAGGCACACGTGGGGCAGCTGCACATAACCCTGGGGTGCTTTATGAAGGTGAGAGCTGTTGACAGAAGAGATTCACCGCTCCTGGTGTGGCATTACCCTCTCCATTTAGGACTGTTAACCCTGAATTCTCTCTCCTTAGGCTCACGGCTCCTCTCTTGGGAGCAACCCAAGGGGCACAGAGTGTGCAGCTGCAGGTGAGCTCAAGGGCTGCAATAAGATTCCCAAAATAGTGTTCAACGCACATGCCAAGGGCTGGCTCCTGCATCCGTCACCACTCATAACTCCCTTCTGAGATAAGAGGTGCTTGACCTGAGTGACGATGGAATAGTCGACTGGAAGCCCTGCACATTTTCCTCCATCCTTCAAGCTATAATTGCCCCTGACAGTGCTTACACCCGGGTTAGCCTGCCCTCGGACTCCACTAGCATGCGTCATCCATTACCAGAGCTGGAGCCTCTGGGCCACTCACCAGCACACAGGCTGCTCTCTCCGTCTTTCCAGCAGACAGTTTCCCCCCCAGCTCTAAATAGCAAAGTGGAGACAAAAGAAATGGGTAACTCCTACTTCTTTGTTAATACTCCTGCTTCCCTTCTCTTACATCTCCTTCTCCACAGGCTGGAGAAATAGGCTGACAAGAACTGCAAAGGTTTAACAAGAGCAAGTGCAAGGAGCTGTACCTGGGAATGAAAAGCTCCATGAACCAGGAAATGTTGGGGAATAACTGTTTGGAAAGCAGCTTTGCAGAATAGGATGCGAGGGTCCTGGCGGACACAAAATAGGAAGGAAAATGGCAATATGCCCTTGCTACCTAGAAGTTAAATGGTCTGCTGGGTTGAATACACCAAACCCAGTGCCCTCACAAGAGGAAGACCAGCAGCTCCAAGAACTCCTCTGCACCTGCGAAGAAATCACACCACCAGTAATGCTCGAAGGCAACACCAGCAGTGGCCAAAGGAGCCGGGCCAGCAGCAGGGCCACTCGCTGACCCTGTGAGACCAGGAGGCTCCATTTATCACCCAGAAACCTTCCTCTCTCTGTTATTAAACACTTCAACATCCCAGAAAGCGCCTGGCCTTGTTGTCCAAGTTTCCAGCTGAGGATGAAGCATCATCCTACCCTACAGCCCCCCCTTCACACACACTTCAACCTTCCTGAGGGTGCTTCAACACAGGGCCTTCCCTTGGAAGGTGCCTCTGTTGGTACCTCAGTTCGAGACACAGCAGCTGGAACAACTTTTGTGTCCTTTCAGAGAGGAAAAAAGAAAATGAAATGAAGCTGCTCCTCTCTCAGGGGAGAGGAAGCTGTGACTTGTGCAGTTGCAATCCTGTCTCAGGAAGGTTTTCTCTTTCTCTGTGACTTTCCCCACCTGCAGTCGATTTAATCAGTTCTGGCTGTCCCAAGGACTTGTAGCACTGGTGTGATGCTGTTTCTCTGCAGTTTGCAGAAGGGGAGAGCTCTGTCTGGACACTGTCCTCAAGGAAGCCATGCCATTAGAGTATCTTCTATATAGGCCAAGTCAGAGCCCCACGGGATCAGGGCTTTTTGGGAACAAATGGTGCACAGGGGATTAACAGACTGCCCCTACGTCAGGCGGTGCTGTTCAACCTGCCTGGGCTCAGGAAGCATCGCTGCCACCAGCGCACGGAGCCTGGGCAGGGTGTGGGTGCCCCAGAGCCAGCAGTTTCGGGCTTCCTTCCCCCTGGGTGCTGCCCTGGCAGCTCTGTTGCCCTGGGTGCCCAGCACTGTGCTTCCTCCTCCTCCTCCACCCTCTCCTCTCCACCCTCCCCAGCAGAGCTGTGCAGCCATGGCAGGGCACACTGCCAGAGACCAGGAGGTGCAGGGACCACCAAGAGCAGGGCTGCAGCCGAGCTGCTCTAGCAAAGCCCTGGGAGAGGGCTGCCCTTCAGTAGGACTGAAACTCCTCTGTCCTGCAGTGTTCTTGCCCTGCCCCACCAGAGCTCATCCCCCGCTGAGTGTGTATTTCACAGCCACCAAGGAAAGACCCTCAGTGTCAGACACCGTGCTTTGCACACAGGTCTTTACTGATCAGATGGAAGCACTGCTGGTAACAGCCTGGCTGCCCGGCGCTGCTGCTTGTGATCCTGGAGGAGGCTTTTGCTGGACATCAATCTTGGGAGCCTCTGGGCCTCAGAGGCTTTCCTGGATCCCGCCGCTGTGCACCGGATCTGCTCCCCAGAGCTGAGGAACTGAACAGAAAGCTCCGTAGCCTCGTGCAGAGAGAGGTGCAGAGCAGCACTACAGGTCTAGTCAGGACACATGGGGTGAGATCTGCTGCTGGCTGGCTGGAGAGATCAGATCCATGGTGCCTGGGATGCGATCCCAGCCTGCAGCGCCATCAGCTGGGCCATCAGCGGCAAACTGGCAGCGGCTGTGCCGTTTGTTGAAGATGTCATTGCTCTATGTGTGCTCTTCACTTGTTTTAATATTCTTGTTCTACTGCTGCTCTTTGGTTGTTAAACTGCAGCTGTTTTGTTGTTTTATTGTTGTTATTTTGTTGTTATACTGTTGCTCTCCTGTTGATGTTACATTGTACTAACACTGAACAGCACACACTTTAAACCGGGAGGAAACAACAACCAGACACTCAAACTCACCCTTGTTTCAGTCCATGAGAGGGCTCAGATCCACCCGACAGCACATGGCCAGACAGAGTGTGCTTTCCCCCTGCACCCCTCTGTCTTTTATGCCCCTCTGAACCCCCTTACAGCTGATGTTGGCAGGCACATGAGTGCAGCCAAATACCCCAGCCATGCTGTGCTCTCTTTGGGAATGGAAATGGGAATGTCTCTTTGACTTCAGGAATGTTAAACAGGTTTTGTGAACATCACACAGCCCCTCTGTGCCTCAGTTCATACTTTTGCAAACAGGGCAAAGTGTTCAATGTATACCCTTTCCTCAGAGAAAAGTCTCCACCGGCTGAGATCCTACAAGCACTTTGAAGCGCTTGGAGTGCAAAATCAATGTTTTTGGTTGAAGCAGTGTGGGCAGTAGATGGAAGATGCCCAGCTGGGGCTGCCCCATCCCTGGCAGTGCTCAAGGCCACATCAGACAGGGCTTGGAGCAACCTGCTCTAGTGGAAGGTGTCAGGGGTGGGGACTGGATGAGCTTTAAGGTCCCTCCCATCCACCCCTGGATGAGCTTTAAGGTCCCTTCCAACCCAAACCACTCTGTGGTTCTATGACTTGGAGTACATCTGCCACCACCTTGTTTCCTCACCTATTTCCCTGGCAGTCCCAGGCACGATTTTATCAGGAAGAGTTGCTATCAGGGAAGAGAGCTGAGCTCTGCGCTGCTGGGAAACCACAAGGATAAGGCTGAATCCTTCCCCAGGCAAAGAGAACTGCAGCCCCTGCCTTGGAGGAGACAGATGTTCACCCTGGAGAGCACTCAGGGGTATCTTGTCCCTCTTGTGCCACAACACAATCAGTCCAGTCCAGAGAGGGAGGGTTTCCCTTCAACAGTTCATACAGTGGTCTTACCAGAACACCATAATCATGGATCCAAGTCTGCACCATCCAGTCATTCCCAGGAACGTCCAGAGCTCCTTGACGGTTGACAGTCGTGGAGTCTGGCAAATGGCTTCTTTTCTAGCAGCTCCAAGTTCTTTCTGTCCTCCTGTTATTTCATATCCTAGGTAGGAAACTCAGGTTTGAATTAGTTGGGCCTTGTTTGGATACCCGATAACCGTTCAGTCCCCAAAACTGTAACAATTCCACTGTCCACTGGATACCTTCTTCCTTTGTTTCTGTAGCAGTGAACAGGTCATGCACGTGTTGTAACAGAGTCCCCATCTGAGCAGGTGGCTGCCATGATTCTAGTTCTCATGCGAGCCGATTTCCAAAGATCTCTGGACTGTTTTAAACCCTTTAGGTAATACTGTCCGAGTTAATTGAGTTTCCCTTCCTGTGTCAGGATTTCCCCATTCAAAAGCAAATAGCTTTGGCTTTCTTTGGCCAATGGTAAGCAAAAGAAAGCATCCTTTAAATCCAGGATGGCAAACCATTTCTGGATATTATTCAATTCAGTCAATCAGTCATATGAATTAGCTACTACTGGACGAATATCCTCTGCAATTTTGTTGATTACTCTGAGATCTTGAACCAAGCTGCAACTTTTCCCATCATATTTCTTTACTGCCCAGATAGGATTATTACATTCCAATTCACATTCAATTAATAATCTATATTTTAAAATTTATCAATGATTTTTTATTCCCTTTGATCTTCTAATTTTAAGGGATATTGTTTTATTCTGATTGGGCAGGCCCCCCTTTTTATTTCCACTTTAACAGGCAAAGCATTTTTCACCTTACCTGGAACTTCAGATGCCCATACTCCCACATATACCTGATAAAGGATTTCTTCTGTTTCAGGGAGGTCCTCCTTTTTGCTTTTCTGTTGAATTAAAGATAAACTCAAAACTGCAATTAATTGATTGTTTTTAACTCTAAATTCCATTTTGCCTTCTTTAAATGGTGCTTCTCACCCTAATAAAGATTTTAGAGAATTTGGCATGCATAAAAATTTATGCATTCCTATTTGCCTTCCCAATTTGTATTTAAACGGTTTCAGAAAGAATGCCTCTCTTTTTTTTCTTTTCTTTTTTTTTTTCTTGGTGGCCAGTAGCTCCCACATCTCTAACGAATTCTTTTCCCTCTGATTTAACACCAAATAAGTTGCTCCTGTATCCACTAAAATTCCACTTTATTTCCTCTAGTCCCTAGTTTTAATGTAACCGGTGGGTCTGCTAGGGTAGATTCCCCAGGTCCCCGTCAGTTTATCTCCAGTTCAGTGTCCAGCATCCAAACCCCCCATAGCACCCACACCGGTCCGGTCCCACAGAAGAGAAGAGCCCACTCCCTACCTCCTCCCGACATCCCTCCTCCCACGCTCAAACACTGGAGCTGCTCGAGCTCCCCCCCTTTCCCCCTTGGTTTTCCCTTTTTTCCTTCTCACAGCGGCTCCCCCTGCTCTGCAGGGCTGCAGGTGCCTGCCTCTGCAACAGCGCTTCTGGTTTAACCCCTTCTTAACTCTGAATGTGGATGTGCCGCTGGTTGCCATTGACAGCAATCTCTTCCTCCTTATCAATATCAGATAAGGCAGATGCAGAGGGTGCTCCTCGCGGAGGTACCTGTGGTACGTGATTTTCCACCTTGTGTTCCTGATGACTGTTTTTTAACTTTAAACATCTTTCCCCAATGTCACAGGCTGAGCATCTCCAGCTTAACTTACAGTTTTTCCCTGTCCTTTTCCAAAGCCACAATTAAGGAATCTGGTAGAGCTGTATTAATTTTGCATTCAGTCTGTCACTCCGTGTGATTTTTAAAGTGAAAAACATACCTGCATACATTACTTCATCCCATTTTCCTTGCCCCCTTAAAACAACATTAATTGTAACAAGGTATTATAATTCAGAGTTCCATTTTTAGGCCATTTTTCCTGATCTTCCAAAGTATACAAAGGCCACCATCAGTTACAATATTTTACCAATATTTTCTTATTTACCGTGCCCCCAGGAGACCCTCCAGTGTGCCCAGTACTTTCCAGTGTGCCAAAATGCACCCAAAAGGATTCTTTTTCAAGATCTCTTCACTCTGCTGATTTTCCATTATCAATCTCACATTCACACACACACAAATGGGATCCCCGAGACATACTCCACACAGTTACTTGAGACAGAG
This sequence comes from Neopsephotus bourkii, assembly GCF_033783945.1. Taxonomy (NCBI): domain Eukaryota; kingdom Metazoa; phylum Chordata; class Aves; order Psittaciformes; family Psittacidae; genus Neopsephotus; species Neopsephotus bourkii. Next base: position 10,892 of record NW_026900965.1, on the reverse strand, counting down.
ACTTAAATTCAACCAAACAAACAACAGTTAATGACACAGTTATAACATCCTGTCACCAGTACCAACATCACAAGACCAAAATCATTACTGTAACAAGCCACAAAATAAGACGAATACCAGTAGAATCAAAAGCAATACTTCCTAACCCCTATGGCTCAGACCATATCGTAACATTAATAGGGGAGTTTCCTTGAACCCTCTATAGTTGACCAGCCTGTCAGTGTCCCAAGAAGGACGAGACCCTTGTGTCTGGCCAGCCTGTCTGCGTCCCACTGTGGGAACCATACTGGACAGCCCGCTGTATCGGAGGGTGATTCTACTAACCTATTCAGGGACCCACGCTGACAGCATCACTGAATCAAATCCCTTATGGGCTGTTGATAGCACACTGGACCCAAAAGCATTTCCACAAGACACCCTCTGTGTCTTGTAGGACTGAAATCACAAGATGCCCCCTGTTTAGTTATAACAGTCTGTCACTGACAGCAAAATCACAAGACCAAAATCCTTAACGTAAGAAGCCACAAAATAAATCAAATAACAACAAGATCCAAAACCATTTCCACAAGACACCCCCTGCATCTTGCAGGACCCAAACCACAGGAAATCGCCTGCTTCCTTTGGGTGTATACCAGTAAAATCCAAAACCTTTTCTGCAAGACACCCCCTGCATCTTGCAGGACCCAAACCACAAGAAGTCCCCTGCTCCTTGTGGGTGCATACCAAACGTATGCTAGCAGACAGGTACACACCTTTACCTATGAGATTTCCTATCTCAATTTAAGGAAGGCTTCCAAACCATGCGTACGCTTACCAGGCCAGCTTACCAAGCCAATTTACAAAGCCGAGATGCCCCCTGCACCTTACAGAGTATATAAAAGGAAGGAATACCTTTTATGAGATGGTCCTTGTCTGCTCGCCTTGCCTTACCAAGTCGAGATGCCCCCTGCACCTTACAGACTATATCAAAGGAAAGAGGACCTTTTATGAGATGGTCCTTGTCTGCTTACCTTACCAAGCCGAGATGCCCCCTGCACCTTACAGACTATATCAAAGGAAAGAATACCTTTTATGAGATGGTCCTTGTCTGCTCGCCTTGCCTTACCAAGCCGAGATGCCCCCTGCACCTTACAGACTATATCAAAGGAAAGAATACCTTTTATGAGATGGTCCTTGTCTGCTCGCCTTACCAAGCCAAGATGCCCCCTGCACCTTACAGACTATATCAAAGGAAAGAATACCTTTTATGAGATGGTCCTTGTCTGCTCGCCTTGCCTTACCAAGCCAAGATGCCCCCTGCACCTTACAGACTATATCAAAGAAAGAGTACCTTTTATGAGATGGTCCTTGACAGTTAAAGTTGCTGAATCATTTATAATCCATTTAGCATAACAAATTATATTTGTTATGTAAATCAGCTCTGGACATGCTTCCAGAATTAAGTGTTGTATTCCAGATGAACTAACTTACACAGCTTTTAACAGGTTTAACAAAATGAATTTATTGAAGCCCTGTTGCACAGTAATCACTAAAGTGATTATTTATCTTAACTATTTTATTTAGATATTAAAAAACATCACTTGGGAATGATTGAGTGAGAAATGCTAGAAAAGCATCAGACACTTCACTCTTCAGATGAGACAAGTTCACTCGCTAAAACACCACTTACTACCTAGACAAATCATCCACAATCCCATACTTACCAGTCAGCTTCAAAAGTCCTTAAAAGCATAGAGATTCATAAGCCCCACAAGTACGATTAAAGTACCACCACAGTGTTGTCTTATGGTCTGCAATCCCACATATATCACAGCTGGGGGCAGAAGCAAATGGTGCTTGTAGGGAGAGAGAAATGTAAAAGGTGAAGAGAAAGTGCAAATCAGAGACAAGGGGCCAGAGTGTGGACAAACTAAAGTCTATCACCTTACTCATCACAGGCCAGAGATTTGTTCACTTGGCAGGCAGGGGGAAGGACAGGATGATGTTTGAAGAAGCTTAAATACACCCTACATATATCTTTTGGGTCTCAGTGAGAATCAGGAGGATAGGATTTTAACAAATTATCAGAGTACTTAGAGAAAAGCTGCACAACGTAATGTCAGTTGGTCTAGGGCATACCTCATCCATCTCTTTACTTTTTCTTTTCTTTCTTGGCTTGAGCATTTTAACTGTAATTGGTATGGGGCTGCCCTGGTCCTTCACCTCCATCTTACTGGGTTGCAAAGGTGTGAACTGGATTTTCATCTCTGGTTTTGGGAACTGACTAGTTTTTCCATTTTCTGTAGACATTTCAGACGAGTCAAGCGCAATTTCAGAATGGCCCTGCAAGCATAGGAATATTTTAAGAAAATAAGCTTTAAAATAGCTATGACTTAAATGCTATAATACATATCCTTCTCCAGTGGGTTGCCTAACTAGCATTGCTTAGCTATCCCCTTGAATGCTTTAGTTTTTCTTTATTGTCACAATGTGTTTCCCAGGAATTATTTGACTTCTCCCCCCCAAAACGTTACCCCATACACTTCAACATCAACAGAAGTTTCTTACATCATAATCCTAGACACCTCCACTTACCCATAGGAACAAATATTGTCTCTTCTTCCTTGAGGTAAATATGTCGGCACCAAATGTCCACAATAATTCTTCAATAACTACTTTAATAGCAAAAAAAAAAAAAAAATAAATATTTATGGTGCTCTCTTACCTGTTATTGCAAAGCTGTGTAAAGCACTAACCCTTCTGAGAGCTACTCTGTCCTCCCTCATTCATCACAAGCTTTATCTATATGGCACTAGCTGAACTGATGAACTAGCAAGAAACTAGCCAGACAGTCTTATCTGGCAGTAGACAGGAAAGAGATGAAGAGACGCATTTTGCATTCATTCCAGTTCTGTAGCAAGAGGGAAGTGCATATCCTGGCCGCAGCCAGAGGAGGGGATTGCTAGGAAATCCACTTTCAGCCCTGTTCACTATTACTTAGCAATAGAGCCACACAGCATTAATTCAGTTTAGCAGGAGAACTATATCATTAAATACTGTTCAAGTTAACACGCAAGAGTTCAGTCAGAATTGGAAGTCTCAGTATAGTTGCAAGCCTTTCAATTTTTCCTTCCGGAAATAAGCAAAGTTTAATATTTGTTTTTGCGTAAACTAGATGTCTTGGTTTTCTGTGTGGGATGCAAGATACTGTTTTGCTCTTCTGAACCCCCATATAGGTTGGAAGCTCCTATTACAGAAACATCTCTATTACCACAGTATAGGCAATATCACAAAAGTTTTGAGCTGAAATTCCCTGAACACAATCAAACTGGAATGGCACTACAATGTCTTCAACTCTAGAACCTGGGTTAGTTAACTAGTTTTCCCCTCAGGTATGCAAGTTCTATAAACATATCGAGAGAGGGTATTCTATTAATGTAAGTACCCTATTTCTGATAGCAAAAGTGGGAGATGGAAAGAATGAACAAGAACTCAGAAATGAAGATAAAGTATGAAGGACTATGAGCAATAAATTCTGTCAGATTCCCAGTGTTGCTGAAACACGTATTGAGAAAACAACAAAAGTTATTAAAACCTTATAATTAGTACATACTTTCCATAGCAAACCATACCTCTTTGTTTACAGTCTGATCTATTTCAGATTATCCTTCTCCAGGTAAAGGTACTTCTGCCGTAGCCGAAAGACTTTTATGGTTAACCTGCTGTTTCAGTTCCTTTATAAATTCATCTTTCTCAGCCAGCTGTTTCCTTAGTTCTTCTATATCAGTTTCCTTACCCTAAAAACATAGCAAAACATGCCACAAATTGCAGGGCTGGCAAAAGAAAATATACGCACAAGCATCGTTACTTGGAAGCATCAGTTTTAGAACTCCAAGCTAAACCAGTCAGCTATCCAACAAAAAGCCAACAATTTCATGTATGAGTGGTCACTATTTAAAGTGAAGGGAAGTCATGTAACACCCAGGGAAGATGTAACGTAAATTTTTGTTTTACTCTACTTATGTGAAGTTATAAATAGTTCACCTCCCATTTCCTCATTAAGTCCCTGGGGCTGTGAAAAAAAGCAGCAGCTATGATAACTGTTTCAGATCTCCAGTTCAACTTTGCAATCAAAGGATCAAAGAGACTTTAAATAAACTACTAAATGTTCTGAAACTTTGGTTACTGTTACAAATTCAATTTCAAACATAAAGCTTCTATTTTTAAGGAGCTGCTAATGGCTTCAATATGACAGTAAGAAGAAAAAAAACTGAGCCAAACCACAAAAAGTATTGTGTTTTGTAGAATTAATGCATAACAAAGTAAAAAAGAAAAAAAAAATCCCACAAGAACAAGAGAGAGAGAACAAATTCAATTTCAAACATAAAGCTTCTATTTTTAAGGAGCTGCTAATGGCTTCAATATGACAGTAAGAAGAAAAAAAATTGAGCCAAACCACAAAAAGTATTGTGTTTTGTAGAATTAATGCATAACAAAGTAAAAAAGAAAAAAAAATCCCACAAGAACAAGAGAGAGAGAACCTTTCCCAAATCCTTTAGTGCAGCCTGTTTCAGTTCTGCTATTTCCTTATCTTTTTGTGTGGTGTTAGAAACCAAGGTCTTGAGCTGTATTTCCAAAGCTTCTACTAATGTCTCTCTTTCTTCACGCCACTTTTGAAGACTGTTGTCCTTTTCTGCCAGCTGTGCAGCAGCAAGACTTTCCTAAATAGGGGAAAAAACAAAAATTAGAATTGAACACCAGTTCTACGCACTATCTGAACTGTTCTGATAGTTTGGTTTCACATAGCATTACTATTTTATGGCCTGAGTAAACTTGAAAGCCTATATTGATCCTACAAAGCTCGCATAGAGCTGTTTTCACAAAAAAGAATACAAAAGCAAACTATGCTTCAACTAGAAAATCTGCATCTATATTTATACTCTTTGTTAGTAATAAAATCAGAGCGAGCAAGTCTCAGGCAAGCAAAGTCACAGATAACGTTAAAGTAATCTTAAGCTCCTAATACCCTCCTGTACTGATTGCAGGTCCAGAAAGTCATTGCCAACTATATCTGGATGCAAATACAGTTTTAGATTGGTCAGATTCATTTCATAATTTTAGATACTCAAGAAATACAACCATAATGCAGCCTGGTGAACAGGTAAGGCATTTACCTTGCTATTAACTCTCAGTTGAAACTGATACAGGAACAAAACCACTAGCATTTTAACTAAGTATTTTTACTCTAAATCTCAAAAGAAGATTTTTTGTTAACCTCTGCTTTTAGGAAAAAGCCAAACAAACAATCCTATTTTTCAAAGTATGTTTTCTTAGCTTCAAATAAGCAGCAATTCATGTAAGTGTAGGTTACTGACAGGTGTTTTACACACAAAATAATGTTTGAAGAATTCAGTGAGATGATGATAGGATAGAAAGGAACAGGCATGTTAACTTCCATTACCTATTAAGATTTTTCATTTTGTGACCCTCCTATTCTTCCCTTTTCTTAACAAGATGGTCTCATCTAGGCTTCACCATGTGATAAAGTGAGGGGATTTTGACAAAGGTCAACTACCCTCAAGCATCCACACTGTTAACACTTCACATGAGATTTGCTCTGTGCTAAAGACACTAGAGGATTCAATATACTAAGACCTCCGGTCACTTACAATTTCTGCTTCTTTCTTTACGTGGTGCTCTCTTTCCTCCTCAAATTTTCTCATTTCCCTGTTGCGAAGGATCTCAGCTTCTTTTACTTGATGTATGAGTGTCATTTTCTCCTCCAGCCACTTCTTTCTATCACTTTGATACTTTGCCTCATTTTCCTATTTTAATTAAACCAGAAACAAAACCATAGGTAGAGATTAAGACAAAATAAAAATCTCAAAATCCAGATTACCATTAAATGGATTTCTTTCAAAAAGATAAAAATCCTAACACAGTTTTACTCCAGCATATTCCCAAGTGCAAGTACTACATTCTCATATGTTCTTCCGTATTGGGAGAAAAAAAATAAACAATTTTCAGCAAGTTTTATTCAGTCTGACACATCTTTATGGAAACTTTTTTTTCTCGTCTAAAAACGTGCGGAGTGAGCACAGTATAAAAGTTACACCAGAAGTAAACAGACTCTTGACTTACAGATTCCCAATCTTTTACACTGCCTTGCAGGACATGTTAGAAAACTTACTTCTACTTCAAGACTAGAAGGCAAAGAGTACAGTACAGTTTGAATGGTAGACAGAGATCAAGCATACCAAAGAATGTCACTTCAATCCACAGCAACTTTGCCTCCTTTCCTATCACAATCAAAGCTCTTGTCAGACATTCACCCACATAAAACAGAAGGCACCCGAATAGCCACTTGTGGGGAGAGAGGGGAAATCTCTCGAATCCAATGAGAATTAAATTTAAATCCTCAGCCTAACAAGAAGGGGTTACAGGTCATACAGCAAGTGCAAGATCTTGAAAGTCTGATTTAGTTGCCAAAGCAACTGACAGGAAAGAGGTTTGGAATAGCTATCATGAGTTAGATTAGCTAAGACAACTGTAAGAGAAGCCTAGCTGTAGAAAGACATCTGCGGTGGCATAATATAAGGACGAGTGCAGTTCATTACAGGGCTACAGTGATGCCATATATTACAAAGATACACATCCAAACTGCTGTACTGGTGCAAAACAGCTTCTAGAGGAGGTTTCCTTTACTAGTGCAACAACTTGCCATATGATGCCCTAGCTCTTGAAGACAGTGACACAGAAAAAAAAAAAAATTTCTAAATGAAAGTTAGGGCTTTAAAACTAAGTATGAATTACATCACCATATTTTACCTTCAGCTCGTTTTGCAGCTTCATTATTTCCTCATTTTCACTTCTGTTTTTCTCCTCATTTTTTGCTCATCTTTTGCTGCCAGTCACTATCGCTCTGGTTATTCAGCTCTCTAAATTTCTGCTTCCATAGTTCCAGTTCTAGTCAGTACACAAAATTAGGTTATATAATATGTAGTTTAAATGCATATTTGAGCACATTCACATCCTTATTCTAAAGTTCCTTGAATTTATCAGCTGTGACTGCAAAAGGACAACAAAGCCTTGAACTCTTAGAAGTTTCTTATGTATTACATAAAATTAATGCCTAAATAGCAGTCAACAAATAAAACCATAAATTTAAAGCATCTAATCACAATAGATCCAATATAATTTTGCCTCCCTGCTCCCTTTCCATAGATTACCCAAAACTAATCTGTTGATCTCTTCTAGTTTGGCTTCCATCACTTCTTCTTGTTTAATCTGAGTCTGTTCTTGTTCTCCTAATGTCATTCGCATATCTTCAATTATTTTTTCCTTTGCACACAGATCTGCAGATTTGTAAAATATTTACAAATGAGCCCTATCATGTTTTAACGTAGTTCAGGTCAGCTGTCCTGGCTGTGCTCCCTCCCAAGTTCTTGTGCTCCTCATCACTAACTGATCCATGAGAAACCACTGCTTAACACACCAATGTTTTGTTGTTTTCAACATTAATCTTATACTAAAGCCAAAACACAGCACTGTACCAGCTACTAGGAAGACAATTCTATCCCAGCAGAAAACCAGGACAAGCCCTCTCCCTCCTCACTGCCCAAGATCAAAAGCTCTATTAGAAACAGTGCAACTCTACTGAACTATCTGAATCCAAAATTCTTAAGCGACTCCAAGAACTTGATTTAGGCAAACATTTCAGTTTAACATCAGTCTGTGTCTTGTATTATATAGGAAACTAATAATTGTTCAACTGCTGGATGTTTGTCAAGCCTGCAGAAACTGTTACTGTGCTAGTTAGTGTTTCAGTGTTCCAATTTGTTAAAATGACTAACAAATACCAACATTTAATAACCTGACACTGATATCAGCAAATTCACACTTTCTCTGAGCTCATATTTCTTAATCTGAGACTGACTGCTTTCAAATATACCTGCAAACAATGCCTTAATAAAATTTTGTTCTTGACTGTATAATTTTAATGCCCTGTTTGAAGTTCCCAGGTTTTTTTTAAATATAAATATATAAAACTGTCTCAAGTTCATTAACAATATGACAACTCATTATGTTGCCATTCCACAAAGGTGGGAAGCAATAAAACTGTCTTTTTCTGACCTTTACATGTTTTCTCATACTCTTTGGAGATTTCTTCCAGCTTCTCGTTATTCAACTGCTCCTAAAGCATTTAAGAAAACAGTCCAGCATAAATTTTTTATGTGGTGTTAAGGAGCATTCAAGTTGACTAAAACCCAAAAAAGTTTAGAGGAAAACATTACTACTAACATATCTATGTGTCAACTAATGAGAATATCTGCAGGTATTAAATGAGTATTAATTAGGCAGATTATATAAAAACAATTTGACAGTGGCATGCCGTGAGAAATTCTTTAAACATCTTTTATCCACCTATTAAAATTAGTTTCAAACTCTTATCTTTACTCCAGTTTCTGTAAGCTTTCTCCTTCTGCTTGCCCCATTTAAGGATTCATCAAAAAAAAACCACAACTAAGAGCAGAAAAAAAAATAAAAATCCAAACCCCCAACCTTTTTAAGTTGCAGAATTGTGCACTGTTTGATCTCTAATTCTTCACTAAGCTGGTTTTTAATTTTCTGAAGTTCATTAACCTTGCTCCTCAGTGATTTCTCCTCAGATTGCATTGTACCCACCTGTAACAATGCACAAAGACATCAAGGAAAGCTAGCATTTTGTATAAGCCTCTTACAACCTTTGTAAGTTACTAAATAACTAATTATTTTAATTAAGAGTTAAATGTCTGCAAACAGCTACATTTTCAGGGGCAGGGGGTTAAAAAAAAACAACAAACCAAAACACAAAAGAAACAAAACAAAAAAGACCTATCAGGAAATAACCTAATCAAGCTACAAATTCATTTCCTTGCTATTTCTCAAACAAGGGATTATACACTGAAAGTTGAGTAGCAATAGGTCCTCAAATTATAGGCTGCTGGGGAAGACATTGAAGTCTTAATTTTCAAACCAAACTCTTCAACAGTCTTTTGGATTTTAAGTTCTTGTAACATCCCATGAGGTTCTAAGACATCCTGCTGCTTGAAAAGCAAATACTAACAATTAACATTAAAGCAATTCCATGCTTTCTTTTCTTCTCCACACCTTAACAGGAAACGTAACTCAAATTTTTAAAAGTTGCTTTTTCTGAATAATCCATCTCCCCCTTCCAGGTATCAGTGTTTTCCCCCTGAAACATCAGCCTTTGAAGTCAGCGCAAATAACATAAGGCTACTGTTGTCATTAAGATTATGTTTATAATTTACTCCTCCATAACCAGATTAGCCATAGTTTTTACAAACCTTTTTCAAATACATTAACAAAATTTACATCGCCCCTTCAGTATCTGTATTAATCTGTGTTTTGACATCTGGTATTATCTTTATCTTGCAACTTTAATGGCAATTTAATTTGAGATTCACTGTTATGCTAAACGCATCACTTGAAACAGCTTTATTATTAATCACGTAACATTCATAGCTTGAAATTTGTGAAAACAGGTTTTAATAACACAACCACAAACAAACTTGAAGAAACATTTGGCCTACATTACCAACCTCTTCTTGTACTTGCTGAATTTGTTTCTTGGCATCAGAAAATTTCTCTTTCAAATCTGTATATTCTTCCTTTTTCCTCTGCAAGTCTTCTTTCAAACTCCATACAAGGGCAGAACTCTCAGATCTTTACGTAGCCTTGTGTTCAAAATTAAGAGATGTAAATGACATTAGTATTATATACCTCAGAGAAACACCTTTTCCACATTAACTCAGGCTCTATGCTGTTTTTATTCATTAAAAAACCTTAAATTTATCAGATTGATGCCAAGCCTTACAACTTTACTTTTGGATTTCAGCTATTATATGATCCTGAAGTAATAAACTGATCAGATTCACTTCTGAACACTGCAATTTATTTTTAAGCAGACCAGAGCAATCATTTTTATCATTAGGTGTCCTTACAAAGTAAGAAAAAGAACAAGGTTAATATCAAGTAAGTTTCAACTTGATACATACCAGACCTTGTACGGATCAAAATACATAAAAATAAGAAAGTAGAAAAAGCAATAACATTGCAACAAGTCCTGCTATTACACAGGCTACAAAATAATTTAGAAGTTTGATGAGTTAATTTTTAAATTATATTTCTTTTTAAAAGCTTACAATAAGACACCTTCAATTTTTAATTTGAAACTAACAGAAGGTTTTTTAGATTCTATAGCTGAAGATACAAAACAAGGCCACACAAAAGGAGAAACACCTTTCAAGGTGGGGGATCCCCAGACCTTCATGTTAAGTTGTGCATTAGTGTGTATGCAGGTACCTACAAATATGGCACAAAAGAAACCCTAGTAAGGAGAAGGGCTACATAACATCTTGAAGCTATTTTTGCCTTGCAATTGCCTTAGCATATAGCAAACATAGTCTGTCAGATACATTTAAGCTCTTATTTCTTAAAGATCTAAAAAGTAGAAGGGGCTGGGGAAAGTGCTATCCTTCTAAACCTGTTATTCCTTCAAGTTTTTATAGTAGGCTCTGTTCACCTAGGATAGCTATCAACAAAACCAGCTGTTCACTCCCTAAGCTCTTTTTTTTTAACTTCCTTCTTTTCCTTTTTAACATTCAGTCCTTTCCAAAGAAAACATTACCTGCTTTCAGACAAGTTACAGGATATAACAGTAAACTATGTTAGTTCCTCTAGAAAGTGTATGCAATATAACGATATTAGAGATCCCCAAAGAATTCTTTATTTCCTTGCATGCTCCTGTTTCCCCCTGCAGTATTTTGACATTATTTAGATGCATATTTATGAAAGAATATACAAACAGGTGAGGAAAACATAGGCAGCAGAATATGCAACTGTAAAATGCA
>NW_026900964.1:0-2537 GCF_033783945.1 Neopsephotus bourkii | reverse complement strand
ACTGTCGTGGTTTAACCCACAGCCAGACAGCTTGTTACCCACTCCCCCCCCTTTCTTGCCCTCCCCCTACTCCTGGAGGGACAGAGAGGAGAATCAGAAAGAATGCAACTCCCACGGGTTGAGATAAGAACAGTTTAGTAACTAAGGTATAACACAAATCACTACTGCTACCACCAATAATAGTAATGATAAATGAAATAACAAGGGAAGAGAATACAACACCCCATCACCAGGCGACCGGTAACTTGCTCCCCCCAGCCCGACCAAGCACCGACCGATACCTCCTCCAACCCTGCAGTCCACCCTGTCCTTCCGGCTAACTCCCAGTTACATCCTGGGCATGACGTGCTGTGGTATGGAATACCTCTTTGGTCAGTTTGGGTCAGGTGTCCTGTCTCTGCTTCCTCCTGGCTCCCCTCCTCCCTGCAAGAGCATGAGGCCCACAAAGTCCTTGGCCAAACCAAAACATCATTGCTTTTCAGCTTTGTTCCCAGCTGAAAGCCAAAACACAGCCCTGCACCAGCTACCAAGAAAGAGAAAAATGACTGCCACTGCTAAACCCAGGACATTATCCACCCCTTATTCCATACCATTCACGTCATGCTCAGATCCCACATTTTCAATATACCCTTACTCTTATCTAAGTGCACTCTCATTGTAGTGCATGGCCCAGTCCCTATAAAGCTGCTGAGTCCATCTGGTCCATGATGCCAGGCTCCATCTCTTGTAACAGTCTTTCAGAGCAGGAGAGGCTGTGTGCAGTGTTCACACACATGAATAACCTGGGCAGTAGTGTCCATTGTTAGGTCCACCCCTTGATCATGAGTCCATCTCGATGTTGCATCTCTGCTCTGTTGGCCTTAAGGGTCATGGGCCCATCAGGTTCAAAATAATTCGTTGTCCTTCCATCTCCAATGTTTCCAAAGCACTGGAGGGGCCCAGTGGACTAGATACTTGCCCATACTGTCCCACACGCCCTGCCACTCATGGCTGTCCAGCCTTGGGGAAAACCTCTTGGTCCTCCCATATTGTTGTCTAACCCCAGATAAGACCCAAACCCGACTCTGCTTAAATTTTGGGATCAGACACAATGGTGGTGGGTAAAACACACTCTGCATGTGTGCCAACATAGTGAACACCATCACAATCAGCAGGCAGGTCCCAAGGGTACCCAAAGGCCATTCAAAACCTGCAGAACTCTCAAACGATGCTGCTGTACTTGTCACTGGGGCTGGTGCAGCTGCTGTACTTGTCACTGGGGCTGGTGTAGCTGCTGTGCTTGCCGGCTCTCCCACCACCAGCTTCTCTTTTCCTGAGTCCAGCTCTTCCTCCTCTGCCTTGCTGGGAAATGCTGCGGGGTCTCCTGCATCCTCCTGGGTCTCGGCGGGCGGCTTCCGGGGAATGCTCTCGGCCGTCGCGGGGCTGGGCTCGGCTGCGGGGCTGGGCTCCTCTGCGGGGCTCGGCTCCTCCGCCGCCTTCTTCCGCTGCTCGGCAGCCGCCTCCTCCCGCTCCTCGACCGCCCCGACCTCCTCCACCGGCAGCCGCTCCCTGCCGGCCTCCAGCCCCGCTCCCGCTTGGTCCCCGGGGCCGCTCTCCCGGGCCGCTTCAGCAGCCGCCGGCTCCCGGGGCCGCCCCCCCTCGGCTCCCCAGAGCCTCACGCAGACGGAGGTGAGGGCGAGGGCCAGGACGGTGAGGAGCAGCCGGACGGCCAGGGACCAGTCCACGGCCACGTCCGTCCCGCCCTGCTGCTGGAGCTCGCCCGTATTACAAGTCATTGCCATAAAGTACAGTGAGACAAGAACCTTAGCCCAAGCCCCACACTTGATAAACACTAACACAGCAAATACCGGCTCTAAGTAAGTTACAACATTCTGAAGCTCTGAGATCCAATAAATCATCATTGTGACGGTCAGATCTGTCGTTATCTCAACCCCTCGTGCCCCACGTTGGGCGCCAAAAAGAACTGTCGTGGTTTAACCCACAGCCAGACAGCTTGTTACCCACTCCCCCCCCTTTCTTGCCCTCCCCCTACTCCTGGAGGGACGGAGAGGAGAATCAGAAAGAATGCAACTCCCACGGGTTGAGATAAGAACAGTTTAGTAACTAAGGTATAACACAAATCACTACTGCTACCACCAATAATAGTAATGATAAATGAAATAACAAGGGAAGAGAATACAACACCCCATCACCAGGCGACCGATAACTTGCTCCCCCCAGCCCGACCAAGCACCGACCGATACCTCCTCCAACCCTGCAGTCCACCCTGTCCTTCCGGCTAACTCCCAGTTACCTCCTGGGCATGACGTGCTGTGGTATGGAATACCTCTTTGGTCAGTTTGGGTCAGGTGTCCTGTCTCTGCTTCCTCCCGGCTCCCCTCCTCCCTGGAAGAGCATGAGGCCCACAAAGTCCTTGGCCAAACCAAAACATCATTGCTTTTCAGCTTTGTTCCCAGCTGAAAGTCAAAACACAGCCCTGCACCAGCTACCAAGAAAGAGAAAAATGACTGCCACTGCTAAACCCAGGACAGAGAGGT
>NW_026900963.1:0-2535 GCF_033783945.1 Neopsephotus bourkii | reverse complement strand
TGTCCTGGGTTTAGCAGTGGCAGTCATTTTTCTCTTTCTTGGTAGCTGGTGCAGGGCTGTGTTTTGACTTTCAGCTGGGAACAGAGCTGAAAAACAATGATGTTTTGGTTTGGCCAAGGACTTTGTGGGCCTCATGCTCTGCCAGGGAGGAGGGGAGCCGGGAGGAAGCAGAGACAGGACACCTGACCCAAACTGACCAAAGAGGTATTCCATACCACAGCACGTCATGCCCAGGATGTAACTGGGAGTTACCCGGAAGGGCTGAGTGGACTGCAGGGTTGGAGGAGGTATGGGTCGGTGCTTGGTCGGGCTGGGGGGGGCGAGTTATCGGTCGCCTGGTGATGGGGTGTTGTATTCTCTTCCCTTGTTATTTCCTTTATCATTACTATTATTGGTGGTAGCAGTAGTGATTTGTGTTATACCTTAGTTACTAAACTGTTCTTATCTCAACCCGTGGGAGTTGCATTCTTTTTGATTCTCCTCTCCGTCCCTCCAGGAGTAGGGGGAGGGCAAGAAGGGGGGGAGTGGGTAACAAGCTGTCTGGCTGTGGGTTAAACCACGACAGTTCTTTTTGGCGCCCAACGTGGGGCACGAGGGGTTGAGATAACGACAGATCTGACTGTCACAATGCTGATTTATTGGATCTCAGAGTTGTTCCTCTTGATCTCACAGCTTCAGAATGTTGTAACTTACTTAGAGCCGGTATTTGCTGTGTTAGTGTTTATCAACTGTGGGGCTTGGGCTAAGGTTCTTGTCTCACTGTACTTTATGGCAATGACTTGTAATACGGGCGAGCTCCAGCAGCAGGGCGGGACGGACATGGCCGTGGACTGGTACCTGGCCGCCCGGCTGCTCCTCACCGTCCTGGCCCTCGCCCTCGCCTCCGTCTGCGTGAGGCTCTGGGAAGCCGAGGGGGGGCGGCCCCGGGAGCCGGCGGCTGCTGAAGCGGCCCGGGAGAGCGGCCCCGGGCACCAAGCGGGAGCGGGGCCGGAGGCCGCGCGGGGACGGCTGCCGGTGGAGGAGGTCGGGGCGGTCGAGGAGCGGGAGAAAGCGGCGCAGGAGCCGAGCCCCGCGGCCGAGCTCAGCCCCGCAATGGCCGAGAGCATTCCCCGGAAGCCGCCCGCCGAGCCCCAGGAGGACGCAGGAGACGCCGCAGCATTTCCCAGCAAGGCAGAGGAGGAAGATCTGGGCTCAGGAAAAGAGAAGCTGGTGGTGGGAGAGCCGGCAAGCACAGCAGCTACACCAGCCCCAGTGACAAGCACAGCAGCTACACCAGCCCCAGTGACAAGCACAGCAGCTACACCAGCCCCAGTGACAAGTACAGCAGCATCGCCTGAGAGTTCTGAAGGTTTTGAATGGCCTTTGGGTACCCTTGGGACCTGCCTGCTGATTGTGATGGTGTTCACTATGTTGGCACACATGCAGAGTATGTTTTACCCACCACCATTGCGTCTGATCCCAAAATTTAAGCAGAGTCGGGTTTGGGTCTTGTCTGGGGTTAGACAACAATATGGGAGGACCAAGAGGTTTTCCCCAAGGCTGGACAGCCATGAGTGGCAGGGCGTGTGGGACAGTATGGGCAAGTATCTAGTCCACTGGGCCCCTCCAGTGCTTTGGAAACATTGGAGATGGAAGGACAATGAATTATTTTGAACCTGGTGGGCCCATGACCCTTAAGGCCAACAGAGCAGAGATGCAACATAGAGATGGACTCATGATCGAGGGGTGGACCTAACAATGGACACTACTGCCCAGGTTATTCATGTGTGTGAACACTGCACACAGCCTCTCCTGCTCTGGAAGACTGTTACAAGAGATGGAGCCTGGCATCATGGACCAGATGGACTCAGCAGCTTTATAGGGACTGGTCCATGCACTACGATGAGAGTGCACTTAGATAAGAGTGAGGGTATATTGAAAATGTGGGATCTGAGCATGACGTGAATGGTATGGAATAAGGGGTGGATAATGTCCTGGGTTTAGCAGTGGCAGTCATTTTTCTCTTTCTTGGTAGCTGGTGCAGGGCTGTGTTTTGACTTTCAGCTGGGAACAGAGCTGAAAAACAATGATGTTTTGGTTTGGCCAAGGACTTTGTGGGCCTCATGCTCTGCCAGGGAGGAGGGGAGCCGGGAGGAAGCAGAGACAGGACACCTGACCCAAACTGACCAAAGAGGTATTCCATACCACAGCACGTCATGCCCAGGAGGTAACTGGGAGTTAGCCGGAAGGGCTGAGTGGACTGCAGGGTTGGAGGAGGTATCGGTCGGTGCTTGGTCGGGCTGGGGGTGGGCAAGTTATCGGTCGCCTGGTGATGGGGTGTTGTATTCTCTTCCCTTGTTATTTCCTTTATCATTACTATTATTGGTGGTAGCAGCAGTGATTTGTGTTATACCTTAGTTACTAAACTGTTCTTATCTCAACCCGTGGGAGTTGCATTCTTTCTGATTCTCCTCTCCGTCCCTCCAGGAGTAGGGGGAGGGCAAGAAGGGGGGAGTGGGTAACAAGCTGTCTGGCTGTGGGTTAAAACCACGACAG
>NW_026900962.1:0-2530 GCF_033783945.1 Neopsephotus bourkii | reverse complement strand
ATGCAATCTGTATTGAATATGTATTAGTTATGTAACCTTCAGTGTATAAATTGTGAACACGATGTGACGAGGTGGAAGCCAGATTTGGGCGCGTGCCCCTGGTTTCCCAGCGCTGCAATAAAGCACCTCATATAACCATTCCGGTGGTTATGTGTCAGTCCTTACGCTAACATTTGGACCCCATAAGAGACCATCACTCCGGATCCGCTCCCTAGAAAGTGAGATTCCAAAGCAAAGTCTGAAGCTAGCACTGGTCAGGCAGAGGACCTGAAGGGACACTTCTGGGGAGTCAAACTAAAACCTGGAGCTGTGTGTGGCATAAAGCTGAGCCCCGGCTCTCTAAACGAGGAGGGGGAGACCAGTTACAGCAGCACCATGCTAAAGCTTTGCTTCTGATCTGCATGATTAATTCATGATCAGGAAACACACGGCATGAAAACTACACTTCTCCAGTCATGCTCACAAACATACACTGATCCCATTCTGATCATCTCCTGAGAGCCCTTATGAGAAAGGCTTTTGGATTTGTCTGGTATTAGATGATGCGACCTCCACGGCCTCTGCCCACAGCCCCTCAATGCCACATCCCAGGGAATCACAACGGAAAGGACCCAAGAGCTCATCTCAGTGTAAACCCAGCTCATCCCTCATTTGTCTGCACTACAGCTCTGAGGACGAGCTGTCCTTCCACAGCAAGTATTCTCACAGCAGAAGCTGGAGCACACAGTGACCTACATGTCACCCATGTGGGCACCACGGAGACAGGGAGCAACTTCTTCAAAGAGGAAAAATATGGGAGGCGACTGAAGTTCTGAATGCGCTTTAGGAAGAGATGATCAGCTAAAGGTTAATCCACCCCTTGCACACTTTAAGCCTGGCTCCCCCAGAACCTGTGACATTGCAGAGATTACAGCGACATTATGTGCTACACTTTTCATTTGAGATTCATTCCACACCTTGCCAGCTCTCCATCCCACCCCAGGTCCTACAGACACTGCTGACAAGCTCAAGAGCTTCCAGTCGAGGGATCTGAACTTTAAGCTTCTGGGTTATGGAAGTCTTTGCACTCCGCAGAGCAGATGAGATGCCTGATTTATCCTTATAATGGCACTATTACAAGAGCTGAGTTTCTTGCCTTATATCCCACTAAATCAGCATCTCACAGAGAAAATAATCCTAAATAGTGGCTTTTATTACTAGACCTTAAATATTCACATATTCATAGAACCACATACTCACAGAATGGCCAGTGTTGGAAGGGACATGCAGAGAATGTACTAAATGAAGCTTCAATGTCCTTTGTTTTTATTTCATTACTTACAATTCAAAACTCCTGCCCATGTAAAATGCCACTATTGCACCAGCAGAAAGCAGGAAATCAATGCCTCAGAGCAATGGTGAAGAAACAACCCCTGTTCTGGCAGTCTGTATAGAAAGACATCACGGTAGATACCGCAAACTGGACTTTCCTTCCCTAAATACCGCCCGGTTCTCACCATTGAGCAGGAAGCAACCATTCAACACACCCAGTTACCAACAGGTCTGGTTCTCCTGTAAACACGCACAGCCCTCAAGCGTATCTGGAAATGAGCTAAAGCTCACAATATTAGGAACATCTTCTATTAAAACATTTAAAAGAGAAGCTCTTCCCATAGCCTGGACTGTTTAGATCAAAAGGGATAAATATCAAAGGCACTGTGAGAACCTCCACAATTTACATTACAGGGCCCACAGGAGGAAACGGTGAAGTCTCCACCAGGCTGGTGGACTTCCCAATCCCGTTAATTCTGTACCTGTAGTTTTGCACAAAACCAACTTCAGAGGGAAAGATTTAACCACAAATCATGTCAGCAACACTTAAGCTCTGAAGCACTTCAGCCTTCAAGCTCCAGCATGCACCTCTTGGTGCTCCTAATGACAGTATCTGTGATTCTTCACCTTTTTCTACCTCCTTCAGGAAA
This sequence comes from Neopsephotus bourkii, assembly GCF_033783945.1. NCBI lineage: Eukaryota > Metazoa > Chordata > Aves > Psittaciformes > Psittacidae > Neopsephotus > Neopsephotus bourkii. The sequence goes on along the minus strand of NW_026900962.1, from coordinate 569 downwards.
CCACATGATTCCTTAGACCTGGACAAGAAGACATCTGTCACCAGGTTGTGATAAAAGCACATGCAAATACCAGGGTATTTATATACCCAGCACATGCAGCATTTGCACAAGCCACTTCAGCTGAGCACCCAAGAATCTTTTTTAATGTTAGTTTAAATCACATTCGTCTGAGATGGACGCAAACCAAGGCCTAAAATTAAAGTTACTGTGAAGTGATTAATCCCAAATCATCCTACTCCCAGTACTGCAGCTCAGTGATGACCGTTCTGCTTTAAGGGATTAAAAAGCAGAAGGATGCTGGAGGGGGACTCTTCATCAGGGGCTGTAGCAACAGGACAAGGGGTGATGGGTTCAAACTGAAACAGGGAAAGTTCAGGTTAGATGTAAGTTCTTCCCTGTGAGGGTGCTGAGGCACTGGCACAGGGTGCCCAGGGAAGCTGTGGCTGCCCCATCTGAGCTCAGAGCTTTGGTCAACAACAGTACAAGAACACAAGTAACATTCCATAGCTGCACTGCTGAAAACACCCCTAGGATCCATTTCCAAATAGGAAAACCTTTAGTTTTCAGCA
>NW_026900961.1:0-2543 GCF_033783945.1 Neopsephotus bourkii | reverse complement strand
GTTGTCCTGGGTTTAGCAGTGGCAGTCATTTTTCTCTTTCTTGGTAGCTGGTGCAGTGCTGTGTTTTGACTTCCGGGCTGGGAACAAAGCTGATAAAAATGATGTTTTGGTTTGGCCAAGGACTTTGTGAGTCTCATGCTCTGCCAGGGAGAAGGGGAGGCCAGGAGGAAGCAGAGACAGGACACCTGACCCAAACTGACCAAAGAGGTATTCCATACCACAGCACGTCATACCCAGGATGTAACTGGGAGTGAGCCAGAAGGACTAGGTGGACGGCAGGGTTGGAGGAGGTATCGGTCGGTGCTTGGTCAGGCTGAGGGGGGCGAGTTATCGGTCGGCTGGTGATGGGGTGTTGTATTCTCTTCCCTTGTTATTTCCTTTATCATTACTATTATTGGTGGTAGCAGTAGTGATTTGTGTTATACCTTAGTTACTAAACTGTTCTTATCTCAACCCGTGGGAGTTGCATTTCTTTTTGATTCTCCTCTCCGTTCCCCCAGGAGTAGGGGGAGCGCAAGAAGGGGGGGAGTGGGTAACAAGCTGTCTGGCTGTGGGTTAAACCATGACAGTTCTTTTTGGCGCCCAACGTGGGGCACGAGGGGTTGAGATAACGACAGATCTGACCGTCACAATGCTGATTTATTGGATCTCAGAGATTCAGAATGTTGTAACTTACTTAGAGCCGGTATTTGCTGTGTTAGTGTTTATCAAGTGTGGGGCTTGGGCTAAGGTTCTTGTCTCACTGTACTTTATGGCAATGACTTGTAATACAGGCGAGCTCCAGCAGCAGGGCGGGACGGACGTGGCCGTGGACTGGTCCCTGGCCGTCCGGCTGCTCCTCACCGTCCTGGCCCTCGCCCTCGCCTCCGTCTGCGTGAGGCTCTGGGAAGCCGAGGGGGAACGGCCCCGGGAGCCGGCGGCTGCTGAAGCGGCCCGGGAGAGCGGCCCCGGGGACCAAGCGGGAGCGGGACCGGAGGCAGCAAGGGGACGGCTGCCGGTGCAGGAGGTCGGGGCGGTCGAGGAGCGGGAGGAGGCGGCTGCCGAGCAGCGGGAGAAGGCGGCGGAGGAGCCGAGCCCCGCGGCCGAGCCCAACCCCACAACGGCCGAGAGCATTCCCCGGAAGCCGCCCGCCGAGCCCCAGGAGGACGCAGGAGACCCCGCAGCATTTCCCAGCAAGGCAGAGGAGGAAGAGCTGGACTCAGGAAAAGAGAAGCTGGTGGTGGGAGAGCCGGCAAGCACAGAAGCTACACCAGCCCCAGTGACAAGCACAGGAGCTACACCAGCCCCAGTGACAAGCACAGCAGCTACACCAGCCCCAGTGACAAGTACAACATCATCGCTTGAGAGTTCTGAAGGTTTTGAATGGCCTTTGGGTACCCTTGGGACCTGCCTGCTGATTGTGATGGTGTTCACTATGTTGGCACACACACAGAGTGTGTTTTACCCACCACCATTGTGTCTGATCCCAAAATTTAAGCAGAGTCGGGTTTGGGTCTTGTCTGGGGTTAGACAACAATATGGGAGGACCAAGAGGTTTTCCCCAAGGCTGGACAGCCATGAGTGGCAGGGCATGTGGGACAGTATGGGCAAGTATCTAGTCCACTGGGCCCCTCCAGTGCTTTGGAAACATTGGAGATGGAAGGACAATGAATTATTTTGAACCTGGTGGGCCCATGACCCTTAAGGCCAACAGAGCAGAGATGCAACATAGAGATGGACTCATGATCGAGGGGTGGACCTAACAATGGACACTACTGCCCAGGTTATTCATGTGTGTGAACACTGCACACAGCCTCTCCTGCTCTGGAAGACTGTTACAAGAGATGGAGCCTGGCATCATGGACCAGATGGACTCAGCAGCTTTATAGGGACTGGTCCATGCACTACGATGAGAGTGCACTTAGATAAGAGTGAGGGTATATTGAAAATGTGGGATCTGAGCATGACGTGAATGGTATGGAATAAGGGGTGGATAATGTCCTGGGTTTAGCAGTGGCAGTCATTTTTCTCTTTCTTGGTAGCTGGTGCAGGGCTGTGTTTTGACTTTCAGCTGGGAACAGAGCTGAAAACAATGATGTTTTGGTTTGGCCAAGGACTTTGTGGGCCTCATGCTCTGCCAGGGAGGAGGGGAGCCGGGAGGAAGCAGAGACAGGACACCTGACCCAAACTGACCAAAGAGGTATTCCATACCACAGCACGTCATGCCCAGGATGTAACTGGGAGTTAGCCGGAAGGACTGGGTGGACGGCAGGGTTGGAGGAGGTATCGGTCGGTGCTTGGTCAGGCTGAGGGGGGCGAGTTATCGGTCGGCTGGTGATGGGGTGTTGTATTCTCTTCCCTTGTTATTTCCTTTATCATTACTATTATTGGTGGTAGCAGTAGTGATTTGTGTTATACCTTAGTTACTAAACTGTTCTTATCTCAACCCGTGGGAGTTGCATTTCTTTTTGATTCTCCTCTCCGTTCCCCCAGGAGTAGGGGGAGCGCAAGAAGGGGGGGAGTGGGTAACAAGCTGTCTGGCTGTGGGTTAAACCACGACACAA
>NW_026900960.1:0-2544 GCF_033783945.1 Neopsephotus bourkii | reverse complement strand
TCCTGGGTTTAGCAGTGGCAGTCATTTTTCTCTTTCTTGGTAGCTGGTGCAGGGCTGTGTTTTGACTTTCAGCTGGGAACAGAGCTGAAAAACAATGATGTTTTGGTTTGGTCAAGGACTTTGTGAGCCTCATGCTCTGCCAGGGAGGAGGGGAGGCCGGGAGGAAGCAGAGACAGGACACCTGACCCAAACTGACCAAAGAGGTATTCCATACCACAGCACGTCATGCCCAGGATGTAACTGGGAGTTAGCCGGAAGGGCTAGAGGGGACTGCAGGGTTGGAGGAGGTATCGGTTGGTGCTTGATCGGGCTGGGGGGCAAGTTATCGGTCGCCTGGTGATGGGGTGTTGTATTCTCTTCCCTTGTTATTTCATTTATCATTACTATTATTGGTGGTAGCAGTAGTGATTTGTGTTATACCTTAGTTACTAAACTGTTCTTATCTCAACCCGTGGGAGTTGCATTCTTTCTGATTCTCCTCTCCGTCCCTCCAGGAGTAGGGGGAGGGCAAGAAAGGGGGGGAGTGGGTAACAAGCTGTCTGGCTGTGGGTTAAACCACGACAGTTCTTTTTGGCGCCCAACGTGGGGCACGAGGGGTTGAGATAACGACAGATCTGACCGTCACAATGATGATTTATTGGATCTCAGAGCTTCAGAATGTTGTAACTTACTTAGAGCCGGTATTTGCTGTGTTAGTGTTTATCAAGTGTGGGGCTTGGGCTAAGGTTCTTGTCTCACTGTACTTTATGGCAATGACTTGTAATACGGGCGAGCTCCAGCAGCAGGGCGGGACGGACGTGGCCGTGGACTGGTCCCTGGCCGTCCGGCTGCTCCTCACCGTCCTGGCCCTCGCCCTCACCTCCGTCTGCGTGAGGCTCTGGGGAGCCGAGGGGGGGCGGCCCCGGGAGCCGGCGGCTGCTGAAGCGGCCCGGGAGAGCGGCCCCGGGGACCAAGCGGGAGCGGGGCTGGAGGCCGGCAGGGAGCGGCTGCCGGTGGAGGAGGTCGGGGCGGTCGAGGAGCGGGAGGAGGCGGCTGCCGAGCAGCGGAAGAAGGCGGCGGAGGAGCCGAGCCCCGCAGAGGAGCCGAGCCCCGCGGCCGAGCCCAGCCCCGCGACGGCCGAGAGCATTCCCCGGAAGCCGCCCGCCGAGACCCAGGAGGATGCAGGAGACCCCGCAGCATTTCCCAGCAAGGCAGAGGAGGAAGAGCTGGACTCAGGAAAAGAGAAGCTGGTGGTGGGAGAGCCGGCAAGCACAGCAGCTACACCGGCCCCAGTGACAAGTACAGCAGCATCGTTTGAGAGTTCTGCAGGTTTTGAATGGCCTTTGGGTACCCTTGGGACCTGCCTGCTGATTGTGATGGTGTTCACTATGTTGGCACACATGCAGAGTGTGTTTTACCCACCACCATTGTGTCTGATCCCAAAATTTAAGCAGAGTCGGGTTTGGGTCTTGTCTGGGGTTAGACAACAATATGGGAGGACCAAGAGGTTTTCCCCAAGGCTGGACAGCCATGAGTGGCAGGGCGTGTGGGACAGTATGGGCAAGTATCTAGTCCACTGGGCCCCTCCAGTGCTTTGGAAACATTGGAGATGGAAGGACAATGAATTACTTTGAACCTGATGGGACCATGACCCTTAAGGCCAACAGAGCAGAGATGCAACATCGAGATGGACTCATGATCGAGGGGTGGACCTAACAATGGACACTGTCGCCCAGGTTATTCATGTGTGTGAACACTGCACACAGCCTCTCCTGCTCTGAAAGACTGTTACAAGAGATGGAGCCTGGCATCATGGACCAGATGGACTCAGCAGCTTTATAGGGACTGGTCCATGCACTACGATGAAAGTGCACCTAGATAAGAGTGATGGTATATTGAAAATGTGGGATCTGAGCATGACGTGAATGGTATGGAATAAGGGGTGGATAATGTCCTGGGTTTAGCAGTGGCAGTCATTTTTCTCTTTCTTGGTAGCTGGTGCAGGGCTGTGTTTTGACTTTCAGCTGGGAACAGAGCTGAAAAACAATGATGTTTTGGTTTGGTCAAGGACTTTGTGAGCCTCATGCTCTGCCAGAGAGGAGGGGAGGCCGGGAGGAAGCAGAGACAGGACACCTGACCCAAACTGACCAAAGAGGTATTCCATACCACAGCACGTCATACCCAGGATGTAACTGGGAGTTAGCCGGAAGGACTGGGTGGACTGGAGGGTTGGAGGAGGTAACTGGGAGTTAGCGGAAGGACAGGGTGGACTGCAGGGTTGGAGGAGGTATCGGTCGGTGCTTGGTCGGGCTGGGGGGAGCAAGTTATCGGTCGCCTGGTGATGGGGTGTTGTATTCTCTTCCCTTGTTATTTCATTTATCATTACTATTATTGGTGGTAGCAGTAGTGATTTGTGTTATACCTTAGTTACTAAACTGTTCTTATCTCAACCCGTGGGAGTTGCATTCTTTCTGATTCTCCTCTCCGTCCCTCCAGGAGTAGGGGGAGGGCAAGAAGGGGGGGGAGTGGGTAACAAGCTGTCTGGCTGTGGGTTAAACCACGACA